>NW_013652098.1:0-62500 GCF_000499385.1 Eimeria necatrix
GAGCAGCGGGAGGGGGAGAGCAGCAGGAGTGGGAGGGGGAAGAGGAGCAGCAGCAGCGGGAGTGGGAAGAGGAGCAGCAGCAGAAGTGGGAGCAGCAGCAGCAGCAGCAGGAGTGGGAGGAGCAGCAGCAGCAGAAGTGGGAGGAGCAGCAGCAGCACGGGAGGGAGAGGGGGAGGCAGGAGTGGTGGAGTGGTGCGGGGTCAGCAGCAGCAACTAATGCACAAACAACAAGGAGCAGCGCCAGCTGCTCGCAGCAGCAGCTGCTGCTGCTGCAGCAGCTGCTGCTGCTGCTGCTGCTGCTGCTGCTTACTGATGTATTTGCGCAGCAAAGCCTCGATGTGCTTCGGGCCGTACTTGCCCTTCAAGACCAGCTGCCCATCGCCGGCTATGGAGCCCTCAGTGCCTAAACCCCACAAGCAGCAAAACCTGTTTGCTGCTGCTGCTGCTGCTGCTGCTGCTGCTGCAGCAAAAAGGGCTTTTGCTGCAGCAAGCAGCAGATAAAGCTCCTGTTGCAGCAAGCAGCAGCAACAGGTGCCTAAACCCCACAAGCAGCAAAACCTCTTTTTGCTTCTGCTGCTGCAGCAGCAGCAACAAGGGCTTTTGCTGCAGCAAGCAGCAACTGGCTTTTGCTGCTCGTGGGGTTTAGGCGCCCTTCGCTTCAAACCCTAAACCCTCATTCTAAACCCTAAACCCTCATCTTAAACCCTAAACCCTCATTCTAAACCCTAAACCCTAATTTAGCGGATCAAATGACTTCAGAACTCACCCAACTCCGCCAACACAAACTGAAGGACGTGCTCGCTGGGTCTGTGCATAATTCCGCAGATGTCTTTGAAGTTAATCCAGGCCACCTAAAAACAAAATAAATAATAAATAAATAAATAAATAAATAAATAAATAAATAAAATAAATAAATAAAATAAATAAATAAAATAAATAAATAAATAAATAAAATGAATAAATAAATAATAAAATGAAGCAGCAGCAAAAAAGAAACGAAAAGAGCCGAGCGGCAAAAGGCTCAAAGAGGACGCGTGCAGTGTATGTACACTTAAGCTCAAAAGCCCCAAAGAACTGCTGCTGCTGCTGCTGCTGCTGCTGCGGATGCCGCTGCTGCTGAGCAGCAGCAGCAGCAACAGCAGCAGCAGCAGCAACAGCAGCAGCAGCAAAATAAATCAATGGCAATTTAAGAAGTTAGCAAAAAGCAAGATATCGAGAAGCAGCATTTTAATGGCCAAAACAAAACCAATGAAGACGAAATATTGGAACCAAAATTAAACTCTTGAACTAATTTAAATTAATAATTAAATTAACAAATTAAAATCAATTTAAATAATAAATAAATAAATAAATAAATAAATAAATAAATAATAAATTGTAAATAAATAAATAATAAATAAATTAATTAATTACTTTCTTTGATCCAACGCGAACAACTTGGGGCGGTTTTATGGTGTAGCGTTTTGAGCCCGCCAAGTCGGGGTTGTTCCTAACAATGAGTTCTTGAATGCGTTTAAGCATCTGAATAAACAAATAAATAAATAAATAAATAAATATAAATAAATAAATAAATAAATAAATAAATAAATAAATATAAATTTAAATTAAAAATAAACAAAATGACGCGAAAGGGCTCGCAAATTCGAGCAGGAGGGACCCCAGAGGAGCCGCGCAGCGATGCAGCAAACCCTAAACCCTAAACCCTAAACCCTAAACCCTAAACCCTAATTTAGCGGTTACGGCGGAGCAGTACCTCTTCGTAGCTGTAAACGTGGCCCCGCACGAAGAGCTGCCCGGAGCCGTCCACAAAGGCCTCAGAAGCAGCCTCAGCAGCTGACAGACACAGCAGCAGCAACGCATTACACACTGCTGCTGCTGCTGCTGCTGCTGCTGCGGTTCGCACTGCTGCTGCTGCTGCTGCTGCTGCGGTTCGCACTGCTGCTGCTGCTGCTGCTGCAGAGGGGCAGTGGCTTCTCTCACCTTGGTCTTCTGGTTTTTTTTCTTTTTTCTTTTTTCTCCTTTCACCGAAGTCGAATGCCTGGGCCGCCGGTTGCTGCAGACACACAAGGAGGTGGACGTAAACCCGAGATGCGCGTTCTTTTCAGCGTCCCACAGCAGCAGCAGCAGCGCAGCAGCAGCAGCAGCAGCAGCGCAGCAGCAGCGCAGCAGCAGCAGCAGCAGCAGCGCAGCAGCAGCAGCAGCAGCAGCAGCAGCAGCAGCGCAGCAGCAGCAGCAGCGCAGCAGCAGCAGCAGCTGCTGCTGCTGCGCCGAGAAGCAAACTTGTGAGGTGCAGCAAACGGAGCAGCAAAGTGGTCTGCGCAGCGCTGCGGCGGCTGCTCGCGCTGCGCAAGGCCGGGGGAGAAAAGGGAGGGAAAGAAAGCATTAAAAGGAAGAAAAGGCGAAAAAATAATTAAATTAAATCTTAAAAAGAGGCAAAAAGCTGCAGCAAAGCGCAGCGAGCTGCAGCAGCAAATCTGCAAGAAATACCTCTGCGGGCTGAGCTGCGCTGGCCGCAGGCGGGGCCCCCTCGTCCTCCCTCTTTTCTGCAATATCAGTAGCCGCCATTTTCAATTTTTAATTAAATGAAAGCAAACAAAAAGCGTTTTTGGCAGCGGCAGCCGCGAACTTGCGGTGTACGTACACCCCAGCACTGCCGCAGGCTGATCCCACGCATGCGCCTGCAGCCGCCAGCCCCGCTGGCCGCGGGCTTGGCCTTCTCTGAATGATTTTGCATTAAAAAGTGGAAATTATATTTTAAATTAGTTTTTAAAATGCATTTAACTGACAGAACTTCAAAAAAGCCCCTTCTGCGGCTGCTGCAGAGCTCAGTTCAACCAGAGGTGGGGCCAAGGAGGTCCTGAAGATCAGCCAAGCGGGAAAGCTGTTCCAAATAATGCAGCATTTGTTGCAAAATAAAACAAATTTTGTTTTTTATTTTCATTTTCTTCCATGAAAAAGAGTTCAGGGGTCTTCCAGTCCTCCAGAATAACTCAAAGGCTCTGCATGCGTTCTTAATAACTTTTATTTCACTAAATTTGAACTTTTGAAAAAAAAGACAAAACGCAAAAGTGCGCAGTATTTGGGGTGTCTGGACACCACGCTAGCCACTGCGCATGCAATTTCGTTGTCAAGACCAGCTTCTATCGCCAGAAGGGTTTAGGGTTTAGGGTTTAGGGTTTAGGGTTTAGGGTTTAGGGTTTGGCTGAGCCCCCTGCACACACTGCAACAAAGCTTTTTTGCTTCTTCAGGCGACACACACAAATGCTCAGCAAATAATTGAACAAATAAAACAAATAAATAACAAATTACAAAACTTTCAGGGCCTCTAATTCTATCTTTTCTCAACTTCTCATTCCCAAATGCAAAAGTACCCTTTTATTTCCCAAGTGGCCCTGAAACTCTGCTCTTTGGGGGCCCCCCGGGGCCCTGAGGGGCCCCAGGGGGCCCCAGGGGGCCCCCACAGCAGCAGCAGCAACTGCTGCTGCTGTGGGGCCCCACAGCGCTGCAGCGGGGGGCCCCACAGCAGCGGGCGTGGGGTTTTCTGATCCAGTAAAATGTCTTTTGGATATTTTTGAAAAGTTAAAAAAAGATAAAGTAAAATAATTGGAAAATTTTGTTTAAAAAAGTATATTTTGTGTTGCTGCTCTTCAGGCAGCAAAGGGCGCAGCTAGGGCAGCAAAAGGACAGCCAAATAACCGGGGGAAATCTTTAACAGCAGCAGTAGCAGCAGACAGCAGCAGCAGCAGCAGAGACAGCAGCAGCAGCAGGGACAGCAGCAGCAGCAGTAGCAGCAGCAGTAGCAGCAGCAGAGGGAGCAGCAGCAATAGCAGCAGATAATTGGACGGCTTGGTAGGCGCCCAGAGTAGCTGCTGCAGACAGACACACATTGCTGCTGCTGCTGCTGCTGCTGCTGCTGCAGACTATTAGCAGCAGCTAGCAGCGCGGGACTTTAACGCGAAGTTAAACTTTTTGGGAAACGTTTGGCCACGGAAAACTGAACAGAAAAGCATAAAGCATTTTTTGTTTCTTTTGAACTTTTTGAAAAATCTTTTTTTAAGAAAAATAAAAATCTTAAATTGGGTTTTTCTGGTTTTTCTTTTTTAGCTCAAAAGCCCTCAAGCTGCGCCCCACAGCTGCGAAGTGCTGCAGCAAAAGGCTCTTGAAAAGCGTATTAAAGAAAGTGCATTAAATGACTTTTTTCGGAGAAAATAATAAATTAAAATGGCATTTTGAGCTGCAAATGAAGCAAAAGATATTTAGACGGGGCTTGGTTTGCTGCAGCAGCAAAAGCAGCGCAGCTGCGGCTGGGATTCGTGCTGCAGTTCAAAACTGCTGCTGCAGCAGACTTTGCTGGAAAATCTTTACTTGCATGCATGCGCAGCAAATTGAGTGCAGCAGGGGCTTTTCTTATGTCTTTCTGCAGCAAACTTGAGAGCAGCAGAGCTTTTAAGATGTCTTTTGCTGCTAAAACTAACTAGAAAGCCTTAAAGAATCTGGATTGCTGCAGAACCCGCAGAAAAAGACAAAAGGGGAAATTGACTGGCGCTTAAGGCTGCCGGGCTGAAGGCCGCAGCAAACAGACGCAAAATCCTTTTTTTAAAACTGTAAAAAGATAAAAATACAATTTGAATTAATCCATTATTGACTGGTTCAGATATTCCCGAGATTTAGCTGGGTTTCAACTGGTCTGTTGAGCCCCAGCCCGAGTCCGGCGAGAGCGCCGCAGGAATATGCCAAAGGTTTCTGCGACATTTCGCAAATTTATTCTTTCAAAAGATATTAAAGCTATCGAGTATGCCATTTGCTTTCATAAAAACTGAAATTTAGATGAATTTCCGACAAAAATGGTAAATCGGTAGTTCTGAAATCGAAAGCAGTGAGCTGGGTCACCGAACACCGCGGGAGTCCACAAGAGGCAAAGGCCGGAGCTTAGAGAAAGTAAAAAAATAAAAAAAAAGATATTTCAATTCATTAAAGAGGAATTAGCGCATGCATAATTTTAAAATATTTATTTATTTGCATTCGGGGAAGCCGGAAACGGGGCTGCATGCGCAGGGGCTGGGTTGGCTTGACGTGCATGTGGGTGCCCACAAACGGGATGTGCGGGATCTTCGGAAGTTCTTCAAGTTTTTTCTTTTTGCTTTGCACGAGGAAGACGCTCGACGTTTTGCTTCGAGTTGACCGTGAAAAGTAATTCAAAATGTCTGACGTGGAGAGCGCCGGCGCCCCTGAGGAAGTTCAGGTCGAGCCTGAGGAGGAAGACGTCAAGGACCTGAAAACCGCCATTAAGAGGGTAAATAGGTCAAATACTTTTGCTAAATGCTTCAATTTTCTTCTTTAGTCCTTTGCTGAATGTGGATTTCCCCCTTTTTCTCAACTGCGTTCTGCCAATTCCCCACACCGAGAACCTGAACAAGACCCGTAGCTGCATGCTCTCGGGCTCCGTGTGTTGTCTAACCTTCTGTGACTTTCATTTTATTTTATTTGACCCTTTTTTGCTCGGATCAGAGCTCGTTTCGTTGCGCTTTCCACTGTTTCCGCGGCTTTGCAAGTTCTGTAGGGGTGCGGGGTTGCGGGTGTTCGCGTTCGCATTTTGCGATTTTATCCGTCACAAAGTGGTTTATTTTGACTATTTAATGTTTTATTTGCCATTTATTCGCAAACATGTTCGGTTTCTTCTGAGATCTGGCACTTTCGTGACTTCTGCACCCGAGGCGCTGCGTGTCGCCTTTGCAATTCAGGTTCTGAAGAACGCCCTGATCCACGACGGGCTGGCCCGCGGGCTGCACGAAGTGGCGAAAGCTTTGGACTCGAAGAGGGCTCAGGCCTGTTTTTTGGCGGAGAGCTGTTCAGAGCCGGCCTACAAGAAGCTGGTGGAGGGGCTCTGCAAGGAGCACGGGATTCCGCTGATCGAAGTGGCGGACAGCAAGGAACTGGGCCAGTGGGCCGGTCTTTGTCGCATTGACAACGAGGGCGCGGCTCGCAAAGTCGTGGGGGCCTCTTGTGTTGCAGTGACGGACTTCGGCGAGCAGAGCGAGGCTCTGATCTTCTTGCAAAACCACATCAAGTCGCTTTCCCAGTAGAGCCCGCCCGCCTGCTGTTCGCGCGCGGAAAGCTCCAAACCAAACTCTTTCCAAAAGTTCTAATTGCAATTTCGTGACAATTTTCTGTTTTGTGCCGATTTGCTTTAGAGTTTAGAGTAGAAAGCCCGCAGCTGCTGCGACAGCCACGCACTGCAGCAGCAACTCTAGCAGCAGCTCTTTCGACTTGTCGAGATTCTGCGCTTTCTGCGGCCAATATCCCAAAGATCTAGCCAAGTTTATGGGAATTAATGCATTAATTCCCGAAATTTATTCCGATATCCACCAAGATAAGCATGAAGTCCCACAGAGCTTGCGTGCTGCAGCTTGCTGGGAGCTGGACAGTGCTGGACAAGTGAATGCGCAAGGGCGCTGAGGTTTTCCTGATTAATGGCTCAGTAGGAGCGCAGTTTGTGAATGGCTCGTGAGTTGTACTTCGTTTCATTTCTGATTTGCTGCAGTTTGATGCAATTTTCTGCTGTTGTGCTTCGTTTCATTTCTGATTTGCTGCAGCTTGATGCAACTTGCTGCAGGGTTTCTTGCAATGAATGGAGCGGTGCCGTCTGCCCGGAAGGCTCAGCTAACCTGCTGCAGCTCGCCGGCTGCGCTGTTCATGTCTTTCTTTATCTGTTGTCCAGCACAGAAGAGGCAGCTGATGTTTTCTGCTTTCATGCGCCGTCTGGCTTGTTGGCCAGCCAGGTGAGTAGAGGTGAATAGACAAGCAAATGCGGCCGTTCTACTGAAGTTTCTGGACATAGACACCGACAAAAAAGACGAATGGTCCTAAAAATAAAATAAATAAGTGAATTGGTCGCAGGGCGGGCTGCCATTCGTCACGAAAAGTAACAAATCTGAAGGCAGCGACGTGAATTGCAAGCTGTGCTGCAGCACCTGCTGCTGGGTGTATTGAATGAAGTCTGTGGTGCTGCCTACTGCATCGACAGAGCTGCTGTAGCGCAGCTCCTTGCCTCCCAAGTATTCAAAAGTCCTTTTCATAATGAAAGCTTTCTATGGGAATTGGGAAGCTAAAGACGCGTGGGCAAGAAACGTGCATATTCCCTGGACGAAGTGACAACGAATACTAGCTGGTGTGCGAGCCGCTGACTGCGGCAAATGCACACGCTGCTTCCTGATTGCACACTGCCTTGTTGCGCAATTATGTGCAATAAAACATATTTGATGTTGCACAGATGGTGTGGAAAGAGAGTATTAAATCATTGAAGGCACCGCGCTAGCACCGCTGTCTGAAAGCTGAGGCGTACTGGTTTCGTACGCTCGCAGCGAACGAGCCACCAAGCCATAAGACACGATGAGCGGGAGCAGGAAACAAGGCGTTTCCTTCCAATTTTAAATTGTAAAGGAGCAAATATGTTAAATTGGGAAAATATTATGAGTTTTCCTTTGCTGTTGAGAGGAATCGAACGGCTGCGCGCACACAGGGAGGCCGCCTGACCGCCAGCGGCATGCGGTGGTTCGTGACCACAGGAACGAATTCGAGCAGTTGTTCTTGCGTCCAGTCTTATCGCAGCGTTTTTGTTTTTGCAGATCGCGTTTGTGTTTATCGAATAAGTTGTCTTGGCAGTTCCGCGGAGCGCCGTTGGCTTGAGATCGATCCAGCGTAACCGCAGCGCGGTTTCAGCATTTGGCGTTTCCTGAACGGACATAGCGCTGTCTGTCGGTGCGCGCGGTTTCGAAGTTCTGTTTTGACTTTTTCTGACAAAACTTGCGCTGGCGGAGCCGCTTGGCACGCAGAGGGGAGGCGTGCAGAGGACTTGTAGGCTCGGAGTGGTCCTGCGTTGATTGGCGCGCGTTCAGGTCGAGTTTGTGCAAAAGCGCGGCACAATGGCTTGCAGCTGCACCCGGCCCAACTACAAGGGCCCCGGAGTGGGAATATGGGCTTTGGCTCTGTCTTTGGAGTTCGCGTTGGGGGTTTTGATGGTTTATTTGGGCTCGGACGCGGCGCCGGACCCGGTGAGCAGCCTGGAGAACTTGGACGGAAACTTGAAGGATCTGCTGCTGAACGGCAGCGCGGCGAAGGCCGTGGCCATTATGGGGTGGTTTCACTTGGTTTTGGCCGCGGCTTGCGGCGTGTTCGTCACTCTCGGGCTTTTCGTCTGCGGCGTCTTCCTCTGCCCCCTCTGCATCTTGGGTTGGGTTCAAACGGCTTTCTGCGTGATTTCCACCTTCGTCACTGCAGCATATTTGCGCAAGTACCTCGACGTTGCTGCAGCGGCAGTCACGGGCGACGCCCCCGAGGAGATCTCCGCAGATGTCTTCTTTGCACAACTCAACAGCCCCAGTCTTCTCCTCTCCTCCGTCCTTTCCTTCGCCTCCGCCGTCGTCTTGTCCAGAGCTGCCAAGGTCAGCAGCGGCGAGTCCGTCCCGGGAGCTGCCCTGTAAGTCCCCCGCTGCTGCTGCTGCTGCTGTTGCTGCTGCTGCTGCTGTTGCTGCTGCTGCTGCTGTTGCTGCTGCTGTTTTGCTGCTCCGTCTGCGTCGCGGCTGCTGGCTGGTCCGCGCCGCGTGCAGCAGCCGCAGCCTCCGCCGCGCGCCCGAAAGCTGCTGCTGCGCGAACCCCCCGCTGCTGCTGCTGCTGCGCGAACCCCCCGCTGCTGCTGCTGCTGCTGCTGCTGCTGCTGCTGCTGGCAGGATGGTGTGGAGCATGGGTCTGTACGCGACGATAGGGGCGTTTCTGGGGGCTGGGGGCGGCGGCGTGGCGCCCACGCCGGCGCTCACGACGCTGTGGGTGGCGCTGTGCGTCTTGGGGGCGATCTTGATGAACATTCGGGCTTGTTGCTGCGAAAAGATTTGCAATATTCTTATGATAGCCCTCTTCGGCGTGGGGGCTGTGCTGGCCTTCATAACTGCTGTTGTCTTCGCCGAAATCTACGCAGCTGTGGTGGCCGACCCGCTGGCCAACGCCGAACACGCGCGGCTCTTCGTTGTCATGCAGTCCGGCATAGGCCTCGTAGTGGCTGCAGTGCTTTCGCTGGCGGCCTGCGTGACTTCGCTGCTGGCCACGGCCTACGCGGCGCGTTCGCTCATTTGCTGCGGCGACGGCGTCAGCAGCAGCTGAGTGCGTGCATGCGCAAGTGCATGCATGCGTGCATGCATGCGTGCATGCATGCATGCGTGCGGAGTGCATGCGCAGGGGCGTGCATGCGACGCGCAGCCGCGGCAGCGTAGCGTCTGCATGCATGCGAACTGCAGCGAACGCGGCACGCCGCGGGCTGCCGCCAAGCTGCACACTTGCACAGTGCTGGCCCGCGGCGCGCAGATCTACTCCCAAAGCTCTCTCCTAGCCAGTTAAAACAATAAATTAAATTAATTAAATGAGTTTTAATTGTAGCTGGGCTCTTTGCAAGCCGGCGAGGCCCCGTTTCCCGCACAACTCAGAGGCGCCCGGCCCCCCGCGACCTGGCCGCGAGCCGCCGCCCGGTGCTCCATTTAAAAGGCACCGAAGGAACTTCTTTGTTTTTAAATTGTCGAATATTTAGCACTTGCAAACCCACGGAAAAGTCCGCAGGGAAGGTGCAGGGGCGCGGGACGGAAAATGAAGTGGAAATTCACACGAGACGGACATTAAACTGGAACTCTAGCAAATAGATAAAAGCTGAAGTCGACAAGGAGAATGACAGAAACTGAAAAATAGCAGAGGCAGCAACTTTGGCAAAGTGCAACTCGTGGTTTCGCGGAGTTCGCGCAAATTGAACTGCCTGTATTCTGTACAGCGCAGTGCGCCAAATGCAGCTTGCGATCTAGAACTCGAGTCCAATAAATTCACCCTTTTAGCTGCTGCATGTTTAGGCCAAAAGGTCCCAAATAATGTGCAAATAGTACTTGTGCATTAGTAGGGGTTTCCCGGCCTCAGAAGCGCCGCCTCCAGCCTCTCCCCCGTCACCGCGGGGGGCAGCGCCGACGGCAAATAACGCGAAAAATGCTTGTCAGGGACATCTTCGTATTTGAAATTCTCAAAATAAGGACTGTGGGTGAAACTGGAAGCACAAAAACACACTTAAAACCCACTTTAAGCCGGCCAGCGCAACTTGAATTCGCTGCGCCGTTTAGCTGCTGCAGTCACAGGCGCAGCCACTCACGCCTGCAGCCAGCAGGCGTGTTTCCACTCAATGTGGTGGCGAAATGTGGATTTGAATATATGCTCAATATATACTAAATACATATTAACTTTACATTAAATATAGATTAAATATATATTAAATACATGTATTCAAATACATACATTTATGCATGCATGCTGAGATCTGTTCGTGCCTGCTGAGTTTAACTGCTGGTGTGTTAAGTGGGAGCATTACTTGCACGGAGTGTACGTGCGTGTACCTGCTACAAATACGAATGTGCATGCATTCATAAAGACAATATGTGAATATGCTTTCTACTTTCACGAACTTGTGCATATTTCATGTCTAAATAAGTGCAAGCAAGCATGTGCATGCATGTGCATGCAGCACTCCATATGCATGCACACAGACGTGCGCACTGCATGCATGCGCACAGCAACTGCTGCGCAAATCGCAAGCGAAGCTGCACTTCTTAGAAGCATTTCCCCCGCTTGAAGGCTCACTTTGGAGGCAGCGTCTGCTCGAGCTCGTTGTCATCTGGGTAAGCACTTTGCCGCTTGAGCCACTGCTCGAAGTCCCACGCCCCGTCGTCCCACTCCCAGGCCTCTTCGCCCACGGCCACCCCCACCTGCACTCCCCCGAATGCGTCTAAGACCACGTCGGTCTGCGGGTTGAAGCAAATGGGGCTGCCCGCTTCCGGCTGCACTGCGGGCGGCAGCGGGGGCTCTTCGCTCACCTCGTAGCTGCCTTTGTCCAGCAGTCTGCGGCAATTAAAAGTCCAAACGAAGGCTTTTTAGGTTTTAGAGTCTAGGGTTTAGCAACTGCGGGCTTGGGAGGCCCGCGGTGTCTTTTCGCAGTGCTGCTGTGGCTCTTGCGCGCCCTGCGCTGCGGTGTACGTACACCGCACGTACACCGCAGTGTACGCACACCGCAGTGTACGTACACCGCAGTGTACGTACACCGCAGTGTACGTACACCGCAGTGTACGTACACCGCAGCGCAAGCCAACACCCACACGCACAGACGCACCGGCAAAAGCTGTAGCAATAAGCCACACATTCTGCAGACTCTCTCCAAACAGGACCGACGCAAACCCTCGAGGGTTTCGCAAGCAGCTCAGCACAGGACAACGCCGCGGCCTGCGAGCCCCGCCGCCGGCCCCTACGCTTTGCCCCCTGCTGCTGCTGCTGCTGCTGCTGCTGCTGCTGCTGCTGCTGCTGCTCGAATAAAGGCAAGGCAGGGGCCCCCTGCACCCACAACTTGATGCGGAAGGGCAAGTGCCAGCCAGGGCGGGTGACCAGCTTGAGGGAGCAGAAGCCGGGGAGGGAGCTGGGGGTCCCATCGGGGTAAAACCAAAGCTGCAGCAAAAAAAAAGAAAGTTAAAGAAAATAAAACAAAAAAAAAATAAAAAAAGAGCTAATTAATTGCGCGAAAAACGAAAAACTTCAGAGATAAACTGCCACGGAAGCCCAGAAAAAATGCACTGTTCTCTCTACTTAATTCAGTGCATGCAGCCCCGCAGGAAGTTTCTGGAGCCAAACACAGTCAGAGAGGCCCATTTGCATGCAAAGCACTGCATGCAGCACTTTGCATGCAAGCCCATTCGCATGCGAAGTGCTGCATGCAGCAGGGGCCCCGCTGCATGCAGCCGCAGCGGGAAGCCCCGAAGGGGCCCTCGAGGGGCCCCTGCGAGGGGGCCCTCCGGGGGGCCCCCAGGGCCCCAAAGGGGGCCCCTGGAGTGAGGAGGGTACCTGCATGGGGTCGACGCCCCCCAAACAGAAACATTCACTTTTGATGGGGGGCCCCCCTCGGGGGTGTTTCTTGGCCAGCCACGGGACCCAGTAGAGGGCCCACGAGAAGGAGGCCCCTGCACTTGCTGCGTAGGGGGGCCCCTCCACAGCCCCGAAGAACTGGGGATCGAAATAGTTGTCGCTGTTGCGGTTGGGATCGGCCAAACCCGTCTCCAGGAAGGACCTGCAGCGACACCCCACAAACCCCCGGGTGTACGTACACCCCACAGGCCCCGGGTGTACGTACACCCCACAGGCCCCGGGGTGTACGTACACCTCGAGCCAGCCCCCGCATGCGCCCACAGCTGCCGCGCGGAAAGAAGACTGCAGCTGCGACTAACGAAAGGGGCTCCGGTCCTCAACTAGCTAACCAGCTAGCCAGCTAGCTAGCTGGCCAGCTAGCTAGCTAGCTAGCTAGCTGGCTAGCTAGCTGGGAGGGCCTTGAAAACGAACATGTATGAACTGCAAGAAGCTGCAGATCTGCCTCAGAGGCAGCAGCGCTGAAGAAGCAAAAGTGAGGCCACGAGAAGCGGCTCAAGAGAGCAGCAGCAGGGCCAGCAACAAGAGCAGCTGCAGCAGCACAAGAAGCAGCAGCAGCAGCAGCAGCAGCAGCAGCAACGCCTCACCGTTTGTAATGATTTTTGTCCTGCAGGGTGGGGTGTTCTCGCGTCCAGTCTATAGAGTCCACCAGCTCCTGCGCAGCAGCAGCAACGGGAGCAGCAGGAGCAGCAGAGGCAACAGTAACTGAGGGCAGCAGAGACTGCGGGAAGCACCGCAGCAGCAGCACGAGCAGCAGCAGCACAAGCAGCAGCAGCTGCTGCAGCAGCAACTAGGGGCTGCACGCACCTTGAAACGGTCGTTAGGGGCCCCCAGGGGGCCCCTCGGTATGTCCCCCTGTACAGAGTCCATGCCCCATTGCTGCCGCTGCTGAGGCCCTGCAGCAGCACATTGCCCGCAGCAGCAGCAACTGCAGCAGCGACTGCAGCACATGCTGCAGCACATGCTGCAGCAGCAGCTGCGGGAGGAACTGGAGCACCAACAGCAACAGCTGCAGCAGCAGCAGCAAATGCAGCACGTGCTGCAGCAGCAGCTGCAGCAGCAGCTGCAGCAGCAGCTGCAGCAGCAGCAGCAGCAGCAGCAGCTGCAGCAGAACTGCGCGCGGAGGTCACCTGAATCGGACTCTCTGCGCTCGCGCTCCTTTTGTCTTCCAGTTCTAAAAAAAGGGTTTTTTGGATTTAAATATGAGGGGGCCCTATTGGCCACAAGTCCGGGGGCCCCCAGGGAGCCGTGGGGGCCCCCCAGTTCAAACTCGGGGGCCCCGAAGTCCCCAGCAGCAGCGGGTGCTCTGAAGCCTGCAGTATAAACACGCGGTCTGGGTAAATCGGGGGAAATACGAGAAAGCCATCATTGATGGGTTCGTAGCGAACGCCTGGCCCGAAGTAGGTCTCGTAGTCGAAGCTGCGAAACACGTTCATTCCAGCAGCAGCAGCAGCAGCAGCAGGAGCCGCAGCAGCAGCAGCAGCAGCAACAGCGGCCCCCGTTGCAGCAGGAGCTGGTGTGGCCGCTGCTGCTTCCGCAGCAGACGTGTCGGCACTCTCCGCCGGACCCACTTTGCTGTCCCCCTCTTTCGTAACGTTGCTGCTGCTGCTACTGTTGCTGCTGCTGCTACTGTTGCTGCTGCTGCTACTGTTGCTGCTGCTGCTGCTGCTGCTAAGGGACAGCAGGAAGTCCACGGGGTCCGCCGGCGGCTCCTCCAGTGGGGGTCTGCCGAAAGAAGGCGGCTCGAAGGAAAGAGCCAGCGACCTGCAGCGGCTCAGCAGCAGCAAGCAGCAAGGTTATCCGCAGCAGCAGCAGCAGCAGCAACAGCAGCAGCAGCAGCAGCAGCGACGGTAGCGGCAGATGCCGCCGCAGCATAAGGTAACTGGCTGCCCAAGTTGGGAGGCACAGCAGCAGCAGCAGCGGAAAGACTGGTTGCAGCAGACACTTTCACACACTGCAGCAGGAGCAGCTGCAGCAGGAGCAGCAGCAACAGCGGCTGCTGCTGCAGCAACAGCAGCAACAGCAGCAGCAGCTCACCTGTCGTAGCCGCGCATGATGTCCTGGTCCCCTAGCGGCTCAGCAGCAAAAGGATTGGCGCCTCGGAACACAGAGGAGTCCAACACAAAAGCTGTCTTGGCTTCTTCTTCTGCCCTCTTTGCTGCTGCTGCTGCTGCTGCTGCTGCTTCCGCTGCTGCTGCTTCTGCTGCTGCTGCTGCTGCCGCTTCTGCTGCCGCCGCTTCTGGTGCTGCTGCTTCTGCTGCTACTGTTCCTGGTGCTGCTCCTTCTGCTGCCTCTGCTTCTGCCGCTGCTGCTGCGGTTTCTGCCGCTGCTGCTTCTGCTGCTGCTCCTGCTGCTGCTGCTTCTGCTGCTGCTGCCGCTGCAGCTGGTGGCTCTGCGTCAGGCCCAGCAGCTGCTGCTGCTGGTGCGCTGCAGCCATTTCCTGCATTTAGCTGCGTGTGGTGAAAGGCCCTCCCTGGGCTGCCTTTTGCTGCAGCAGAATAAGCAGCAGCAGCAGCAGTTGCTGTTGCTGCTGTTGCTGCTGTTGCTGCTGTTGCTAAGCGTGCTGATGAGGGTCCAAGGAAGTAACTACAGCGCTTTGGTAGACGGCTTCTGGCTGCTGCTCCTGCCGTTGCTGCTGCTGCTGCTGCTGCTGCTGCTGCTGGGGGCGGCAGGAATGCTTGCTGCACCCATTTCCCTCTTGCTGCTGCAGTTGGACTACTGATGCCCGTGGAGGCCCCCCATTGCTGCTGCTGCTGCTGCAGTGGGATTCGCGCAGCAGCAGAAATATCTGGCGAGCAGCACCAGGTGAGGACCAGCAGCAGCAGCAGCAGGGTTGGCTGCAGCAGCCGCATCGTTGCCGGAGCAGCCGCCCAGCCCGCTGCTGCTGCTGCAGCTGGCCTTGTTGCTGCTGCAGCGGTTGTCGCTGCCGCAGCAGCAGCAGCTGCTGCTGCTGCGGCAGCTGCTCCAAACACTGTCGGGCCGAGAAGTGGCAGCGGCGCAGGGAAAGAGCCCCTGCATGCCGGGGCCCCAAGCTCACGGCCTAGGCCTCAACTTGTGAGCTGCAGCTGCGTCTATTTTGTTCAAAATGGACAAAAAATAATAATAAAAGAAATTAAAATATAGAAAATGGTCCTAGAAGGCAAATAATGCGGGGCCTCGGGCCCCGCAGACGACAGCGCCTCACTGAGAGGGGCCCCCCTGAGGGGCCCCCCATGAGACAGGCGATGGCCTGCAGCTTTTCAGTACCTTTTATGGGATTTACGCAGCTATAATTGCTGTATGACTTTAAAATAACAATTTAATTTAAAATTTTTGCTATTTAAAGATATCTGTTGATACTTCGAACACAATCCTGGCGGCAGAACGCCGCGTGCCTTGGGGGCCCCAACGGGGGCCCCCCAGCAGGGGGGCCCCCAACCCCACCAATACACCCATTTCTTGGAGCTCCGAGCAGACTGCGTTTAATTGTAGAAATAGCTTTTTATTTTTTGTTTTGGATTAGTTTAGCGTCATTTGATGGCCCTCGGCTTCGTGTTGAACTGCTTGAGGTGTACATACACCCCGCGCCAGAGACTGCAACCCAGCGGAGATGCTTCCCCTTCGAACTCAGAAAACTCCAGAGGCCCATTAGGGCCCCCAGCTGTCGATTTGGGGGTTGGGGGCCTCCCTTGTCTGCTGCTGCTGCTGCTGCTGCTGCACTGTGCGTGAAATGCAGCAGCAGCAGCAGCAGGGCATGCGCGGGACGGCCTGCAGGAAACGCCTTGCGAACAGAGAGCAGCCGCAGCAGCGAGGCAAGCTGCTGCGGCGGCAGCAGGAGCCGCTGCAGCAAAAGGCACAGCAGCAGCAGCAGCAGCAGCAGCAGCAATGGGAGAGGTTCAGCCTCCTGACTGTTCCATTTGCTTCGAAGCAGCAGTGACGGACCTCGCCGCTGTTTCCTGCGGCCACGTCTTTCATCTAAAATGGTGAGACAGAGGCAGCAGGGGGCCCCCAAGAGGGGCCCCCAAGAAGGGCCCCCAAGAGGGGCCCCCAAGAGGGGCCCCCAAGAGGGGCCCCCAAGAGGGAACCCCAAGAGGGGCCCCCAAGAGGGGCCCCAAGAGGGGCCCCAAGAGGGGCCCCCAAGAGGGGCCCCTAAAAGGGGCCCCTAAAAGGGGCCCGCCCCCAGGAGGGTCCTCCAATAGGGGCCCCCAAGAGGGGCCCCCAAGAGGGGCCCGAAGAGGGGCCCCAAGAGGGGCCCCCAAGAGGGGCCCCCAAGTGGTTTGGGGCCCGTGCAGGGCCCCGGGGTTTCCCAGAAAGCTGCTGGGGAGCTGCTGCTGCCTGTGGGGTTTGCTGCTGCAGTGTCGTGCTGCTGCTGCGCTGCGGTGTACGTACAGCGTAGAACAGTGGCTAGCCAGCAGCAACATGGGCAGCAGATCCGGCTGCCCCATTTGCAGGAAGCCCTGCGGCCCGCGGCTGAAGCTGCGCTTCGTGTGGAGCTCCACGAGGGCAGGCGAGAGAAACGGGGGTTTAGGGTTTAGGGTTTAGGGTTTAGGGTTTAGGGTTTAGGGTTTGGGCTTTGGGGCGTGGGGCGTGCGTGGGCTTTGGGCCGGTAAAGGGCTCAGCTCTAGGGTTTAGGGTTTAGGGTTTAGGGCAGCCGCTGCGTTCGGCCTGCTTTGGGGCTTCAGGGCTTTTCATTTGGATCCTGTGGTTTGGGGTTTGCAGTGCGAAGCCTAGGGTTTAGGGTTTAGGGTTTAGGGTTTAGGGTTTGTGGTCTTGCCTCTGTTGCTGCTACGCGCAGAACTCCTGGCCTCTGATAAGCCAGAGCCTCTCGTGGAGAGATTGAGGGTAGGCACTGAAAACAGGCTGCAGGCTTGCTCCCTAGGGTTTAGGGTTTAGGGTTTAGGGTTTAGGGTTTAGGGTTTAGGGTTTAGGGTTTAGGGTTTGGTGCTGCACTTTTCGGTGCTTCAGGGGGAGCTCGTGACAATCCGAAGAGAAAAGAATGGGATGCAAGTGGGCCCTTCGCTTTGAGCGCTGGCCGAGCTGCTGCAGTTGCTGCTGCCGCAGCAGCTGCTGCTGCTGTTGCTGCTGCTGTTGCTGCTGCTGTTGCTGCTGCATGGCTACTGCTGCTGTTTGCTGCTTTATTGCAGAATCGCCTGGAGGAGCTGGAAGCCGCAGCAAAGGCCCACGCTGAGGAACTTGCTGCAGTGGAGAGGCGCTGCGCAGCAGCAGCAGCAAAGGAGAAAGCAGCTGCAGCAGCAGCAACAGCAGCAGCAGAAAAGGAGCTGCAGAAGACAATGCGGCAGCTGGTGGTAGAACAGGCAAAAACAAGAAAAGCCCATGCCCAGCTTGAGCTGGCGAGGCAGCAGCAGACAGCACTCGAGAAGACGCTTCATGGGTACCTTGTGCTGCTGCTGCTGCTGCTGCTGCTGCGAACATCACTGCTTTTGCTGCTGTTGTTCATACTCAGGCAGCAGACGCATCTACTGGTAGTGCTGCTGCTGCTGCTGCTTGCGTGCCATCTGATGCCGCAGCAGGTGCTGGGGCTGCAGCTGGGGGCTACCGCTTGGTTTGATTCCAACAGCCGCTTGCTGCTGCTGCTGCTGTTGCTGCTGTTGCTGCTGTTGCTGCTGCTGCTGTTGCCGTTGCAGCTTAATTGGAGATGCGCCCGCAGAGGATCGCGCGAAGGCGCTACTCAATGACTTTAAGTCGGTACGTGCTGCTGCTGCTGCCGCTGCTGTTGCTGCTGCGAGTTGCGGCTCGCTACCAATTTCATGGTTTGTGACGCTGCTGCTGCTGCTGCTGCCGCTGCTGCTGCTGCTGCTGCTGCTGCTGCTGCTGCTGCTTCGGCTCAGTGGGGACGACTGGAAGATGCAGTACTGACGCTACACAGGGCCATTACAGTGCTGCAGAGGTGAGTGGCTCCTGGTGTTGCAGCTGCAGCTGCTGCTGCTGTTGCTGCTGCTGCTGCTGCTGCATTTCGCTGCAGCTTCCTATGAGTGCTTGTAATCGGCAGTTTGTTCATTTGTGGCAGAGACAAAGAAAGGCTCAAGAAAGAAAAACTAAGACAAGAACTGACGGCCAGGAAACGCATCCACGAGTCCTGCAAACCCTAAACCCTAAACCCTAAACCCTAGATTCGGCGCTCGCGCCACCTAGCATGTCTTGTAATTCCCTGGACCTCCTGAGACCTCTGTACAGGCCTAAAGAGGGTCTAATTTGGCAGCTGCTAGGGTCTACTGCAGCAGCAGGGGCCCCCGGGGGCCCCCTTTTAAATAATTGGAATTTGCTTTTTGCTGTTTGAGCTGCTGCAGGATGCGCAGGGCGCTGGAGGCGCTGGAGTCCGTTCAGTGTACCTGCAGGTGAGGAGACGGCGTGCGGGTCTGCTGCAGCTGCTGCTGCTGTGCAGCAGCTGCTGCTGGAGTTGCTGCTGCTGCTGCTTCTTTGTCTTTGTTGTTGCGCAGCGCGGGAGCAGAACCGAAGACTACCCGCAGCGAGAGAGCAGCAGCAGCAACTGCGGTGACCACGACAGCAGCAGCAGCGGCAGCAGCAGCAACGGCAACAGAGTCGTTGGCAGTGGAAGCCGCAGCAGCAAAAGCAGCAGCAGCAACTGGCTTGCTCAGGAAGAAGCGCAGGCCTCCTTCAGAAACATCTTCAGCAGCAGCTCGAAATGCAGGTGCAGCAGGAAATGCAGCAGCAGCAGCAGCAGCGGAAGAAGCAATTTCTGTAGACTCAGAAGATGATGAATTCGAGAATCTACGCAACGCGGAATCCATGCGCGCACTGAGGGGCTTGCTGCAGCAGCAGCAGCAGCAGCAGCAGAGGCCGCTGCTGCAGCAACGCACTATTCTCCGCACCGGCCGAGTAGTGGCTCCTGCGGGCCCCACAGCCAGGCCCAAAGGGGGCCTCAGTGGTAACGAGAGTGTGCCTCTGCAGGGTGCTTCCTCAGCGCCAGCAGCAGCAGCGGCTGCTGCTGCTACAGCTACAGCGACTGCTGCTACTGCCGCTGCTGCTGCTGCTGCTGGCTCCAGGGTTGCTGCTTCAGACGCGGCTGAGCCGAAGCCCGGAGAAGCAGCAGCAGAGGCTCCAGCGCTGACCGGCGTCGCAAAACTTCACCGAGTACGCCGGCAGCAACAAGAGCAGCAGCAGCAGCAAGAGCAGCAGCAGCAGCAGCAAGAGCTACTGCAGCAGGAGCAGCAACAGCAGCAGCATGTGGCGCCTGAGGCATTCAGCATAAGCAGCAGCGAGTCCCAGGATTGCTCCGACCCTCGCATAGTGCGGGCTGAAGTTTCTCCTTTTTTCCGGAGGCCTGCAACAGCAGCAGCAACGCCAACGGTAGCAGCAGCAACAGCAGCGCAAACGTCAACGGCAGCAGCAACAGCATCAGCAGCAGTTGCAGCTGCAGCACCCCCAACAACGGCAGCAGCAACCCCACCAAGGCGAACAGTGCAGCGAGCTTGTACAGTCACTCATGCTCACAGCAGCAGCAGCAGCAGCAGCAGCAGCAGCAGAAGCACTACCACCGCAAGCAGCAAACAGGCCAACAGCAGCAGCAGCACCACCACCACCTCCACCACCGCCGTCAGCAGAGGGACAACGGAGTATGAATTGCATCCTCCGGACTTCTTTGATTTTCAAGAAGACGATCCCGGGATCGAGGACTCCCAGGCCGCTCTGAATCTGCTGCTGCGCCCCGCGCTTTCGTCATCCCCTTCAGCTTCTCCTGCAGCATGCAGCAGCAGCAGCAGCAGCAGCAGCAGCAGCACGGACAATGCAGTCTTCACTTCCCTCTCGCCCACCCCGCCTTCTTTGCTGGGGCCCCCAAGCTCTGCAGGCGCTAGGTCAAGGGGCCCATCGACTCCCCTCCGGTCGCTACGGGGGCCCGGAGGGGCCCCTGCAGGGGCCCCCACAGGGGCCCCCACAGGGGCCCCTGCAGGGGCCCCCACGGGGGCCCCTGCAGGTATTCTAGCGGGGGCCCCTGCAGGTACCCTAGCGGGGGGCCCCAAGTCCCCAGTTCGAAGAGGAGGTTCGCCTAGCCTTTTGTCCTGCGGCGTTTCTTCAGCTCCGCGCTCTGTAGGCCACCACAAATAAGAACCGCTGCAGCCTTTGTTAAGGCTTTTTTGTGCTGCTGCTGCTGCTGCTGCTGCTGCTGCTGCTTTCTCGTGTTCTCTTTGAACTTGCTGGCGCTCTGCTGCTGCTGCTGCTTGCTCCTGCTTTTGGAGCGCGTTGTGTGTCTTGCTGCTAACAAGCGTTTGCCTCCATACTGCTCACGGCTGCAGCTCCGTGCCTCACCTGCTGCTGCTGCTGCTGCTGCTGCTGCTGCTGCTGATGCTATGTGTGCAGAAGCCATCTTCACTATCGGGAGGCCACTCCAAGCTGGTTCACGGCCGCGCGCTGCGCGACATCCGCGTTTTCTTCAAGCCCGCATAAGAGGCCCCCAGAAAGCTTTCTGGGGGCCCCTGAAGAGGGGCCCCTGAGGGCCCCCAGAAAGCTCTGTGGGGGCCACTTTGGGGCCCCCAATGAAGCTCGAAAGTCTAAAGGGTCTTGAGGGCCCCAGCGGGTGTAGACGTCTTCCGCAGCAGCCGGTGCAGCCCAGGAAGTAGGCTGAGATTGCTCTTGTTTTTGCGGCAATGTGGATGTGGCTGCTGCTGCTGCTGCTGGGAACGCTGCAGCTGCTGCTTCTGCGAATGCCGCAGCAGCAGCAGCTGCTGCTGCTGGTGCTGCTGCAGGCTGTGAAGCTGAACGGCGGGTGTCAGTGGTGCGCAAGCGGGAAAGCAACCGTTCGCAACTGCCTGCTTATCTGCTCATGTTTGCATGTCATGCATGTCCAAACACGCACTCAAGTGCATTTAAATATGTAAAACATATTTCCATCAATGCGTTGGCCTAAGTAAGTACAAGCTATCGCTATTTATACAGTTGGAGGGAAACAGAAAGCATGCATGCATCGACACAAACAGCTGCACTGGAAATTGGCTGAAGGAAGCACAAGTACAATTAAATGAAAGAAGCCCAAATACATTTGAAAATATTCTCAGGCTTTTAGTTAGGATAATGATAAGGATAAAGGAGCCCGTGAGCACAGAAATAGGAATGTCAGTGCAGAGAAGAATGAAATTCCAACAAGTGGAACAGCAGCAATAAGTAGGAAAACAGTTTGAGCTCAAGTCCACAGGCCGATGCCTGGCACTAGAGTAAGCAGCTCGAAAGAAAAGGCCTAAGAACAACAACAACAAACTTGAAATGTCTAAAAAGACAAAAGAAGCAAAAATCATGCAGAGGCCTCTCCATTGAGGAGAAATTGCCTGCCTATAAGAGCAACAGTGACTGACACAAAAGATACTTCGCTTATGTGTGACAACAAACTGCACTGCAGCCCACAAGGGGGCCCTTCAGGTTTCTGAATTCGCTGGGTTAGGACTTCTGTAAGAGGGCCCCCTCTGGGGGCCCGCAGGTAAGGGCCCTCTGAGCCTCCCTGCCTGGCCAAAGGCCCCTCTCGCTCTCGGGGGGCCCCTTCAGCTCAGCCCTATATTAACCCCTTCAGCTCAGCCCTATATTGAAAACCTTCAACTCTCTGAGGGCACCTTCAGGAGGCCCCCAGGAATCGGCAGCAGCGTAAAGACTTGAAGTTGTGGCTTAGGGGCCTACAGGTGGTGGTCCGGCGTATTCGCTGCGGTGTCACTACACTGAAAGCAACGAAGGCTGGCTGGGTGTGGGAAAAGCCCCGAAGCAACAAAGAAGCCTCTGCAGCATCTATTTTTCTAGATTCTTTCGACAAACTTCTGAGAATCACACTACTTCTTCCTCCGTTTCTCTCAGCGCATGCGTCATTGCATATTCTCCGCTACAGATCCACCTGCCAGCCCTCAGCCTGGGGCTTCAAGAGGAATCATTTTAGAGCCAGCTGGCTTCTGAGCTGTAAATGTTGCAGTGGATGCATGCAGTCTCTCCAAGCTACAGTGCCCCCAACAGCGGCAAATTGTGACTTAAAATCAGTCTATTTCCACTGTGTTGCAGTCATAATGCAGAATTTGAGCTATTAAATGCATCAAATGCACCAATTTGGCCAGAGAGTGCAACTAAGGGGAAGAACTGCCTGGTCACTGCCCAGTGGCCCGATGCGCGGTGCTCTCTAACTCTGAATTGGCTGCCGCATTGTGGCCACAGAGAGGCTCTTTAGTGACATTTCATCATTAATTTATATTAAACACTGTTAAGAAGTTCAGCGAAGCAATCCTTTGGCCCCAGAAGAGTATCCGCCAGATCCTCTATGTTGGGGTCGCCTCCGGGAGAGGAGAAGTCTAAAACTGTGGGTGCCTCCAACTGCCATTCGCTGGCTCCAGGGGAGTCTTTACTTTTTTATTAATGATTGTTTAGTTTTAAGTTCTTAACGATGGGCGCTAAACATAAAGCCCTAAAGGTATGGCTTGGAAAGCGGACCCCTTGCACGGCGGAGCTACAACTATTGAGACTGAGGAGATAGAGAGCACTTCGCTGCGTCTCGCGTGTCCCTGCCATTGAAAATAAGGATTTTTGAAATTTGTTGTTAAAATTAGACCAGAAATGGCAGTCGTATTGAGTTGAGTGCCGGACAGGTCTAGTGGTCGATCTCCGGGTGCGTGGACTGCGGCTGGTTCGCGGGGTTGCTTTCTGCGGCAAAGAGGCATAAAAACATGAAACGAATTGGAAAAAAAATTACGTTCATGGAAAGGGTAAAAGAAAACCCCCGAGGCTCGCGAAAGGAAGAGATAGTCCAAGCAGCCCCCGTATCGATAGAGCCCCACTCCCACTGGTGCTTTACACTTGGCGTCGTTCGCGTCACTGTGGGCGTCTGTCTGTCTTTACCGCGTAAAACGGGTGCCTGAATGGCTTGAGAGTTCAATTAATCACTCCATCCTTTTAATTATTTGATTCATTCATCCTTTGGGGGAGAAAAAGCGCAGTTGGCCTCTGCCACACCCGACGCAGAGCCTAGAACAGAGTCTCGTGGGGGGCGCTAGGGCCATCCATATTTGTAACAGGTGTATTTCTGACCCCCTTCCCCTGGCCAAGGACCTCATTATATCCTAAGAGGTATTTGAACGTATGTTCCTTCATTAGAGCTTTCCGTCTCAGCGTCTAGACCCCTAATTCACGTCCCCGTGGGCACACAGACAGGTCGGTGGTCGCCCCCACTGGTCCCTCCCCTCCCTTCGTTTCGTATTGCTGGCTGTTCCGCTCAGTGTCACTGCTGGGGGCCCTCCATATCTATTGCCGTTATTTCAGGTGTCGAACCCCTCCAACTAGTCGGCAACAACCTCCCGGGCAGCCTCCTGTCGCTGGTAAGTACACATAGCACTCTCGCGTTGCTTGTTTGCTGCAACACAGACCCTTGGGGTCCCGCCTTTTGTTCCCTCTCCGACAAACAGTTCATGGCTCCAGCTCGGGCCAGCCTGCCCTGGGCCTGCACTGCGCACCCGCCGGCTCTCCACCGCGCCAGCTAGCCAGCTAGCCCTCCCTTGCCCGCGTCCAGCTAGCCATGGAGCCCGTCAAGCCGGCCCTTCCCCAGAAGGAACGGGGGGGCCCCCGGGACCTAGCTGAGGGCACGCAGCCCCAGCAGCGCCATATCCAGCCCGAGGAAAAGACGAGGCCCCTCTCCAAGCGCAAGATTGGTGGCCCGGGCAAGGGCAGTGTCAGACTCGCGTGGGATCGCTTCTTCAGGTGAGGAGTGCCTTTCGATCCCAATCTTCCTATTTTGTGAAGCTTCACTATTGCCTGTCCGGCGGGCCCCGCAGAAATTTGGCGCTTCTGTGCCTCCCAGGCGCCGAACGCATGCAGTCTTTGTACATGAATCTGCTGTTCATGTTTTCCGCGACTCTTCGCAAAGTGCTGTGAAGAACCGGCGCTGCAGGTTTGGGGCGCGCAGAAAAGCTCAGAAACCCGTTAATTGCATGCTATGTTTTCAGGATAAAAATGTGTCCCTGGATTGCTGAGGGCTGTTGCCGGCACGGCGACTTGTGCAACTATGCACATACACCCGAGCAGCTCAGGCCCTGGCTGCCCCTCTACAAGACGAAGCTCTGCGATGCGTTTAAGAGGGTCAGTGCAGATTCACCTCCTGCCAAACTCGCTTAGGGTTTCGGCTTGAGTCGCGCCACATCGGTGGCTGCATGTTTTGTTCTTGTTGGCATACATGCTGCAATGCAGAGTCGAACCCCTCTCATGTTCTCGGTTACTCATGGTTACTGCGGCAGGCTGTTGTTGCTTGCTAGCAGCCAAAGAACACGGAGGCAGCCCACCTGTGAGATTCTGGTGCATGCAGAGCTCTGCGGTGTCTGTGCAGCCTGCGGCCTGTATTTTTGCAGGGTGAATGCACCAACGAAGAATGCAACTTCGCACATGGGGCTGAGGAGCTGCGCCACACTACTGGCTACTACAAAGTGAGTTTGAGCAGGCAATATTTGGCTGCCTTTGTGGGCGTCTGCTTGCGCTCATTTTTTTGCCGCAGCTCTTATGCTCGGCGGTTTGCTCTTGCGTGGCTTCACGGATTCTGAGTTTTTGGTTTGAAGTGGCCACCTACCTTCCAGCGTCCCGGCCATCCACAAGTACCGACTTGCTCCCTTCACTTTATGTAAACTGCGCCTGCGCCTCTCTCCGTACTATTGGGCGCTGTTGGCGCTACCGAACGATCCTTCTGCTGCTGATTGGGCTTTCTTTGCTTTTTGTGCCTATTTCGTATTCGCCGCTGCAGACCGAACTTTGCCAGTTGTGGCTAGCTGGCAGCTGTCCGTCGCGGGATGTTTGCCGGCACGCGCATGGTGTGGAGGAGCTGCGCCCTAAAACGTGAGGAGGGCTGATGGGGGGGAAGTGGGGATGATAGTGGAAGCGAGACTTGGCAGTTTGTCTAGGTGCTGCAAAGTTAGCAGCAGCAGTGACCCCATGACTGCAGTCACCTGTGCAAGTGCACAGTGCATATGTTGCGTGCAGTGGCTCCTTCAGTTCCTTCGCAGTACGTATTGCGGAGTGTCTTAGTGGGCAGAGTTAAACCGTTTTTCCTGCTGCAAGTGTGCGGCCCTGTTGCAAACACAGTAGATGTAGTACAGAGTAGTAGATCACTAGCGTACGGCTACGGGATGATTCAGTCCTGACTTCTTCACTGGAATCGCGTGGCACTGTGGTTTCTTCTGGCGCTCACGGGAATGAGGGGCTAGGTTAGTGGTAGCTATGGGCACAGCCAGAAAGAGCTTAGAACGTGGGAGTAGTAGTTGCTTGCAGTCGCCGAGCCAAAGACCGCCAGCTGTCTACAGCTAGGCAATGTTTACCGTTGGTTAGCTGCTAGACTCGTTCCAGAATGCACATTCGAAAGGGGATCTGCAGCGGGTAAGCGGTTTGTTGGGCATGACTAATCTTTTTGCTTGTTCGCTGCTTTTGGGGTGGACGCGCAGTCAGCTGGCTCGCAAGAACATAGCGCTTCTTTTGGGCTCGCAAGCACAGGGAACAACATCGAAGGAAACAACAACTGCAACTGAAGAAGAGGACGCGACAGCAGTGGGGGGTTCTCTCGGGGGCCAGGGATCAAAGGGTTCCAAGCAGCAGGACGGGGCCTCCGGGGCGGGAGATGCTTGCAGCAAGCGTGTGGAGGAGGCGGCGAAGGGCTCCCAAGGCGACAGTGAAAACAAAAAAACAGCAACTGATGAAGCACTGGGAGAGGAAGAACAGCTACAGCGCGCACTACATCGACTCAAGCTGAACAGCCTGACAGACCGCCAACCACAAACGTCTGAAAATGGACGCGACTCCGCAGCCTGCCCCACAGGCCAGCAGCAGCAGCAAGAGGAACAGGGCGAGCAGCAGCAGCAGCAGGAGCAGCAAGAACAGCAGCAACAACCCGTGGCAGTTAATGGAGTAACCCATAGCTCATCTTTGAGCAGCGCAATCCCCGCTAGAAGGAAAACGGGAGGAACGCGCAAGGTACCAAAGCAGCAGCAGCAAGATGGAAGCTTGCACCAGCAGCAGCCGCGACAGAGGCGAGCTGTGTCTCCGCGTGCGTTGAAGCAGAGCGGGTCGCAGCAGCAGTCGCAGCAGCAACAACAGCAGCAGGTGCAGCAGAACGGAGGGGCCCGTGTACTGCGGGGTTTTCGCCTGTCGCGTCAGGGCCTGGAGACCGCGTCTCCGGGAGTCGTTTCTGCTCATGGAGGGGCCCCGTACCCCGCAGTAAACTCTAGCAAGGTGGTGGGACACCACAAAGTGTCGGCGGACTCTGCACTGGGAACTCCGCAGTCCCTCACTCCCGCGTGGTGCCTCGTGAGCTCCCCGTCGCCTTCAGTTGAGGAAGGATGTTCTGCAGAAGAGGGCACTTGGCCTTTAGGTTCCCCCTTGCACCAGCTGCCCCCGTGCGGCCCCGCCTGCACGTGGGGCGCTCTGGCTTCTGCTGTGCCGCCGAACTTGCAGCAGCTACCGGGAACGCCCCATCAGCACTTCGGATGCTTTGCCCAGAACGCATGCGAGCTTACCAACGCCGTGCCCCATTTGCAGGCCCTCTTCCCCTTCCCCCCGGCTTCTCAGGGCCTCGTCGCCCCTTGCTTTTGCCAGCGCCACCCCAATGCGGAGCTCCTCCACCGCCAGATGCAGCAGCAACAAATGCAACAACAGCAGCAGCCACCTCAGCAGCAGCATGGGCACAGTCAGCACGCTCCATGTGTGTGCCAGTTCACAGCGGCCTGCCCAGTTCCTCCCTCGGGTGCTTTCTTAAACCCCATAGCACGGTCGGTGCCCCTCGCGTCAGCAGGCAGTGTAGGTTGGGGGCCTCTGCTGGTTTCGCCTCCTTTCTGCCTGCTACAGAGCCCTACTAGCTGTCCCCAGCACGGCTGTGTGGTTCCCAGAGCCCCCCAGTGGCATGAGGGCATGGGAGCCCCTGTGCATGGAGGAGGTGCGGAGAGGATATTCTGCTGGATGCAGCAAGTGCCCCTAAAAGGTGAATACGGACACTCCGATCTTGTGGGGATCGGAAGCAACACTAACATGTACAATTAGGCACACGATGCCGCGAGCTGCTGCAGCAGCAGCCTCATTTAGTTTGCGTAGGCATATTTGCAGTCATGTTGCTTGCCATTGTTTTTCCGATGCAGATCTGCAGATGGCTGCATCGGTGGAGCGATATGAGGACTGAAGACCTCTCATTTCAGCTGTGCCCACCGTCATTATCTGGATTTCTTTATACGCAAAAGCAACAGCAGGCACCTAATGTGTTCACGGGCACCCTGTGTGTTTGATCGCCGGCAGAGATCGGGGTTGATTGCCCTTAAAAGGGGCCCCCGCAGAAGCTTTGCAGGAGGAAGGGGCTTCACAGGCTTTTCCTGAAGCTGCCCACGCCAAGCACGACTTCCGAGCATCTGCGTCAAAAGCGCAGAGCCACACCCGGGAAGCCTTTGCTAAATTTTGGCTTTTGGCTATGCCATACAAACACAAAGCACGCAAGGCGAGGGAGAAAACAGGGTCCCACGGTGCTTCGCGTTTATGCGTCCGAGCCGCAAATTCTAGCTGCCCACACACAATGAACAAATAGTCCTGGTCTGTCTTTTTATTTCGGCGCACGCTGATTTGTTGATGTCGGGCTTCGTCTCTGTTCCTCTTCGTCTGCCGCTCTCTGCCAGCCGTTCCGCGTGTCGCGCTGTGCCTCCCTGGTCTGCCTACTATGTCACGAAGTGCCAGTGTTGCAGAGCCCCTGCGTGGCTGCATAGGCTTGGCTTGTTAGCCCCTACGCTGCTGGCTTTGGCGCGAGGGGTCTCAGCGCTGTCACGGTAGCAGCTGTCTCCTTAGAGCCACGCTAACCAGTATCTGATAACATTCAACGCTGTGAGACGGACTACAGAAAGGCTAACGAAATACCTTTCCCGCGGCGTGACTGACACCCAGTCAGCAGGGCTTTGCCGCCCACTGAAGCCGTGGGCTGTCCAGCCCTTTCAGGTTTTTCTCTTAGCGTGGTAGCCCGTTCGTTCGGTTAGTTACGCGTCAAGTCGTTACACGTCGGTTGTCTGTACCTATAGTTGCCGTTGACTCGCTCACCTTTCGGTCAAAACGCAGACACCACTTGCCCCGGACTGTCCAGACCCAGGGAAAGCTGAAAGGGCTCAGTTAGAGGACGTGAGTTGCGAGGAGCCTACTTAAATAATGCCACTTGCATGTCCACGTGACATATTTATCTTATTGTGCATGTTTGAGATACCTTCATACTGTTCATTCACCCTTTTACGTTTAGCAGCCCACAGAGCTAACAGCCTGCATACAGGTCACATCACACACATGCCCAGCTAGCTGAGGGCGCTGCTGTTGTCGTTGCCCTTACCGAAAAGAGCTGCCCCCGCGCCCACGCAAGGGATAAAGTAAACTTGAAGTCGGTTCGCGTTCGCTCAAAAAGGATTGCCCGGAGCCCATTCCCTTCGTTAGGCTCGAAAAGAGCATCTATTTGCACGAAGAGGAGCAGATAACGGCTCCACAAAGGTATGCGCCCAAGCAGCATACAACAACAGAGGCTTCCTATTCATAAGCAGGTCCCAGTGTCTCACCACAGCTGCTACAACCTGTCAGCCGCCCACGAGATGCCATCAGAAACAGCTGGCGCTCCTGCTGAATTCAGCTGTGGCGGGAAAAGAGCTCTGGGAAGCAGCGAAGGCTTCTTTGAGCCCGTTTACGTTGCTGTCGCAGTTGCTGCTGCCTTTGTCAACGCTGCTGCTGTTGCTGTCCTGTGTCAATACAGGGTTGTAGGTTAGTTCTGGGTTGGGAGGAACAGAGGCAACGGCTGCACAGGGCTGGCCGGTGGTCACCATTCCCTTCTGACTTTGGGCCTGCTTGTCTGTGCTCTTAAACAGAGCTTTCCGCAGCAGGTAATCACAAAGCGCTCCCGGACAGAACCGCCGTGCCTCCAGGATAGAGCAGGTGCCCCAAACGTTTCGGCTGGGGTCTGCTGCTTTGCCTGGTGAAGCAGCAATCACATAATGAACGACAGCACCCGTAACGCCAGCTGCGCCCGCGGCCTCACCTCGCACTACCTTGACAATACGTACCCGGCCCGGAAACAAATTTTCACACGGGTATCTATTAATTAAGCCGCGTGAAACGCCCAGAGAGCTCGAAGAGGAAACTGCCGAGTGCTGCTCTCCCTTTACCTGCTGCACTGGCAGCTGTAGCCACTGAGTGTCACTGGTGTCAGGGAGCCCCGGCAGACCAACTGCGGCCTCTGCCGGAATCTCTGCAACTCCCGCTAGTGCTTCTGGGGGCCCCTCGGCTCCCGGGAACCCGCCGGCCAGCGGAAGCTGCGTAAACCCCGGCGTAGTCAGGTGGGATACGGGGGCCCCATAGGCTTCTGGGGAGCTGACTGTGGGGCCCCCCAGGCGACTATTTGCAGCACAAGACGCACCTGTGGGGCAGAAAAGAGGCGGCCCTTGCTTGCAGCTGTGCAGCAAGGCCTCCTGGCCTTCAAAAGGGCCTCCGGCAGGCCTGTCTGCACACGGAGTCAAGAGAGGAGGACCCTCGAAGCCCCCTTGAACTTCCCAGGAGGCTGGGAGTCTCATCGCCGCCTCTTGTCTGAAAGGAAAGTAGCAAGAAGGCCCCGCTGGCGACTCAGCAGGCACCCAGAAACGGCAGTCCTCTTGCATGCCCCCGTGGGCGCCAGAGGCATTTGCTGCTGCCACTCCCACTGCTGTGCTGCTGTGGACTGCGGGAGATTCGAAAAATGCGGAGGGTTCTGGAGTGTTTCCCAAGGGCGTGTCCCAACTGTACTGCTGCTGCAGGTCCTGGGAAGTGGGGGCCTCGTACCCGCTGACGCTGTGGGGGGGGCCCCCCTGAAGAAAGGGGGGCCCCAGGTCTTCGTCACTCGGGTCGTTGACAGTGAAGCCCGTGGGGGCCCCCAAGGCCTCCTCCCCGTCAATATCCGGGGAAGACTTCCAGGAGCTGGAAGTAAGCCCCGAGGCCTCCGAGCGGCTTGCTGCCTGGGGGGGCTCTTCAGCTCCAACCATCCTCAGGCGCCGGAAAGGGGCCTCCACCTTCGTCTCTGCTTTCTTATTTGGAGTCAAAGAGCCCCCACAGCGGCCCCTGAGTCGGGTCCCCCTCGAGGGGCCCCCTGGGGGCCCCTCTTGGGCCGCGGGAAGGCCTCCAAAGGCCCCTGACACTTTGCCGCTGCAGCTGCACAGGGGGGGCCCCACTGCCTCAGACCCGCTGTCTGGAGTGGCCGGCAGGCCCGGGTCTACGGCCTGGGGGCCCCTCTCTGGCCCGCCTGCGCGCAGCAGATCATCTATGCATCTTCTCCTCCGCCTTGGAGGTTTGGTTCTGTGGGGCCTCTTTGTGCGTCGAGAGGAAGACAGAAGTGACTGCGAAACGGAGCAGTCCGAGTCTGAGGTATTCGCGCCCCTGTTGCTGCTGCTGCTGCTGCTTTGTTTCGGGGAGCTGAATTCCGAAGGGCTGCTGCTGCTGCTGCTGCTGCTCGGCTCTCGCGCGCTGTCCGTCTCCTCCGGGAGAGGCGCTGAGAGCAAAGAGCTCCTTTTTCTGCTCGCGGGGGTGGGCGCCCCTCCCTTGCCGTGCCTGGCCAGCGCCCTCTTCGCCAAATAGTCCTTCTCCATCTGTTCCATTTGGCGTTTGAAGGCGAAAGAACTGTCCATAAGCAAGTTCTTGCGCGTCTCCCACGTGTCATCTTTGGGCCCATAGCCCTGCCACCGCACCCGCCATTCAGGGGTCTTCCCATTGTATCGAAAGCCCACAAGCTTCTCCACAGTGTAGATGTCCGACATCTCCGGGTGACCTTCCGGGCCCTCCGGGGGGCCCTGCCGACCCTCCAGAGCATTCAATCGGCCTCTAGGGGCCGCAGCGCCCCGGGAAACCCGGGAAGATGCAAGATCGCCGGGACGTGTGGTTGACTTCGAGGACAAGATGGCAACAGGCCAGTCAACGGGAAAAAGTGCACAGGAAGCCTACACGGATGCTGTTGATAGCGCGAGATCCCACTGCTTGTCAAAAAACACAATAGTGGCGTGAGCTGCCGCCGTCCAGCTAGCCAGAAGTAACAGCTGCTGTTACGCTGAGGCGACTAACGGAAGCTCGAGGTAGAGGGAGACTAAGTCCTCTGGAAGCCGCATGAATACGGCGAAAAGTAAGAGCGTGTGGAAACTTGAAAAAAAAACAATAAAAGCCGCATACACAAACAAGACGAAGGCACACCGAGTGACGCAGTGGGGCGGCCGAGACAGCTGCTGCGCATGCTGTGACGCCACGGCAATGAAGGATGTGCACTAACTATTCATGGTAATTCTTTGCTATGAAATTTTTAAATTTATCACGTATTAAACCTCCAGGACGGGCTAGCAGTTGCTCTCACAGTAGTGCTGCAACTCGCTGGCTGGGCTGTGCAGCAGTTGTCCATGCACTCGGGCCGGTGTCCCTGGCTCGAATGAGAATACTCGTCTCCTTGTACATTATAGCAAGCGTTTCTCTTCTTAATATTGCAGATTCGTGTGAGGCGGAGGATAGTGCCTCCTTCTTGCAACTACACTGTGCCACGCTACACTCGCCTCGAATCAGTTGCCCATTCGCCCTTAGTATGAGTGTCTAGAGGAATTCTTTTGAGATACTTATTCTTCTGGCATGTTACTTAACTTCATCAAAACCACTGCGTCACCTCGAAGTATGAGAGTGCCTAGGGGCTTCATATCGGAGTACGACGTCAGCTCAGGTAGTCTGCAAGATTTTGAACGCTAGTTGCTACTTTGTTATTTCGGGACTGCGGCCCTTGAACACAGTGATATTTGTTACTTTATAAGGTGTAGGCTTTGGGCAGCTCTTCAGGAAGACCTTTGTTTCTCTCCTGGGTCGCCAAGCTCCACATTAGCGGCCAGGCGCGAAGTGGATCTGAGCCTCAATTATACGCTTTGGGTACGATTTTGTGGGGAGGGCCTGAGTATGAAATACGGATTTTATACGGACCTTTGTTGACCAAGTATCCAACTTCTGTAAACGCTGTCTATAGGACTTTCAGCACGCGGGACTGGTCAGGTAGCCGCGTCAGTTCTGAAGTTTCAGACTGCAGTACAGCTCATTCGCGTAGCATATTCTATCTGTGAATTACAGGGTTCATGTTTCATAGTCGTTGTTGGTGCTCCGTATGCTTCCCAGTATTTCCCTCTGGGGCCGTAGTACTTCTCGAGCCCTAGTCTGACTGCAGTAGCACGCAGTTCTAGGTATTAGGTTACATATTTTGTTGCGGAAGTTCGTGTAAATCTTCCGACATAACTTCGTTCTGATCTCTCTTTGAAGACAAGTGCAACTCATGAATCCCCACTGATACAGTATAGTCCACGATGCATATGGCCATCACTTGCGTGGATGTTTCGTTAGTTTCAACGCGCGTATCCAACCAAATTCAACTTCGTAGTTCCCTTATCTAGAATAACGCACACTGAAGGTGAAAAAGTAGATCATTCTACTGCGAACCGCCCTTCCGTACGAATAAAATGCGTATGGAGTGTTCAAAATCAGTGCCTTAACAGGGTAATGCGTAGTCCTAAATACCTGTAATTGTTTAGTATCGCACGCCTTATTGACGCATGTCATGTGTTCACTTCACTGAACTTCTGGGGACATTTCAGTCAATTGTTTCTGCGATAACGAACAGAACACTGCGTTCTGGCAAGGCGAAGAAACTTCTCTGGTGAGCTTTCTTTTGCGAGTAGCTTGACTTCTTCAGTAACTAGATGCCGCACCTGAATAATTTAAAGGTATATCACATTTGAAAGTTTAGCGAGCGAAGTCGTGACAACATTTGGGCTGAAGACGCTCTGTGTTTCACCGGAAATACTAACAACTTGAGGCTGTGAGTTGCGAGGCTTCGTGGGGCTGCAAAGCCATGCAAGGCATATCTCGGGGAGATCCTGTTCAACACGCATGGTTTGAAGTGGCCGTTGTCATGGCTGGGTGCGAGAGACCCAAGTGACTGTGAGTAGTCCTTGCTCGCACTACGGCCACAAGCCCTTCTACACTGTGGCTCCCATTACCGCCATCGCGATGCCTCAGCCATGAAAAGGTAGTTTGATTTAGCGATAAAAAATGTTAATGTGGGATTGTGTTGGGGGGTGAGTCTCAAAAGTGTTGTTGACTCTGCTGTAAGCCCATGCCAGCCTTGGCAGAAAGTGGCTGTGACAACGGCTAGACTTGTTCGAGTTTCAGCATGACTTTCAGTGTAAAATATTAGGATACTTAGTGGCAAACAATTAGCGAGCTGTTTTTCTTTCCTTCTGTTGGGGCGAGAGAGTTTCCGGTCGCATTATCAAAGGAATCGGCGCTGCTCAAGAAACGGGGTGCTCAGAATGTAGGCGTTGCAGGAATACTTCGACAAAGCCAACCATCTTTGACTGCTACCCTTGCGAGCTACTATAAGTAAACTGTCCTTTTAAAAAATAAGTGTTATTTTTTGGCTATCGTTCGCACGCATCTTTCCTTCAAAAAGCCTCTCAAGTCAAGTGGTTGGCAGGAGTCCCGACCGGCGCAGTAATAGTTTCGCTTATGCGGCCTTCGCCGCTTCTTTATGCGCCCATAGCAGAAAGTCATAATTTCATACACTGGGGGCATTAGCTAACACTTAGGACTCGCTGTGGTATGCATGAATATTCTGCAGTGTGTTAGCGCAATCACTAAATCCCAGCCCACAACTTGCACACTCTCATGAGGTATGTTTGCATACACATCGGCACGAGACTTATGAAAGTGAATTTATGGTACGTTGCCTCAGGAAATTAGCATGCTGCTTAGCTGTGAAAGTGCGCCTCTACAAAACTTCTCCCTCAAGCATCGTTGAGGAACGTTGTTGCGCAGCGTTCGTTGTGCTACTCCACATCTTCTACAACAACAGATTCTTCATCCCTCAGAACAATCATAGTGGCACTGCGATATGTACTGGCCTGCTTATGCGGAAGTATTCCGTGCTTTCCAGCTGATGGTAGTACAGGCTGCCAGTGTGTTTTGGTGGCAGACCCCACAAGAAAGGAGAGATGCACATCGAGTGGCGGCCAGTACAGGTTTCCGGTGAAGTAAAGGCAATTTATGTTGAATTTACGTGGGAAAGAGGATTTATTGGGCTGCATTGAGGGATCCTTCCAGCACACTGCACAATAGGGTGGGCCTCATGTCCGAACTGGGCCATCTGCGGGCGGAACGTGAGCCCCCCGAAACAGAAGTAGACCAATCTTGGAGGTTCTTGCGTTTTGTGGCCTACGGGGGCTGTAAAGACACGTTTCTTTGCGAACCACACTCGCCTTCTTCTTCACAATGGTCAGGGTGCCACCAGATTGCCCAATATGCTGCGAACCATTGGAAGCAAATTTAGTGGCCACGTCGCGGTGTGGTCACATATATCATGAACCATGGTAGGGATGCACCTAACCGATTAGCAGCTCTACAAGGTTATTCGTTCTAGATTACTCCATGAGGAGTACGAAGCAGTTGAACAAGCGGGCACTTTAGAACTAAAAAGAACTGAAAACTGAACCCCCCTTCAGTGACCCCGGCCTTCAAATTTTGCTGCTGCGCGTGCAGTCTGAAACGCTGGCTTTCTTCGTATGGCGGGGCCCCAGCCAGACGCTGTCCAATGTGCAGAAGCACTTGCAGGGCTACTGAGGTTATTGGCCTCCAATTTGAGTTAATGCAGCCGTCCCCAAGTCAGCTCCAACCTCGTTAATTTTCTGGAGTTTCAGAAAAGCCAAGAGGATGCCGCCAGACTGCGATAGGGAACAGAGTGCTATTTCCCGTGTATCGGCTAACTCTCAGCACAACAGAGCACTTGTGTTTCTGCCGCTGTTCTTCTTCAGACGACGGCGAGACGGAGCAGGAATGTAGCGTTGAACTGCAGGTTTGTTCGCATCTACTAGTGCCCAGGCATCATCATCGTTAATTCCTTGTTGCCTGCCTTTAGTTTTAGCGAAGAGGCAGACTATTTATCTTCTGCATAGATGCACGCTGTGCACACCAGGAAAATATGTGTGAGATACTGGCATAGAGACGTCAATGAACAATTTTAATTGCGTCTATGTGCTTCAGACTCGACTGTCAATGGCCAGGGAAAGAGTGAATACGCTGGTCAGAGCAGATGCTGAGCGATGCAGAGAGGTCAATGAGCTCCAGGTGAATGTGATTCGGCACGCGCTGATAGGCTTTTCCTCGCATGCGCTCTTGACAAAAGGGTCAAGACTGGTGACGTAGAGGATTTAATAGCGTAGCTGCATTTGGTTAGGCCACTGTGGAAGCAGTCTTCCGCAGCTGCCATTTGCTACTCGACTCTTAGGCGAAATCCCCCACAGCAAATGACTAAAGGTATTATATTTTTATCAGCAGCAACAGCTTCTGCTGAGTAGGTGTTTCACCAGCTGTTATTGTGCATAAGGAGCTTGGTTCCCGCGCAAGCTCGACGCCTGGCCTCGTAAAGACGAGTTCAGAGTGCATGCCGGAGCCGTAATTCCTAGGTTTTTACTGCATTCAAGGGTGAGGTGATGCAGGGCCGCGTAATGAGTCTTGAGCGCGAGCTATGCTCTCACAGGGAGAAGGCAACTGAGGCTGAAGCAAAGGCGTCTGAGTTCCGCGCTCGCCTTGTTAGAGCTCATGTACTTAGAGAACGCTTGAGCACCGAATTGCAGCAGTTGAAACAGGAGCTTCTTCTTCACGACACGAAGAAAAAGTAGTATGGACCACAGCCATCGGAAGTATTTGCTGAGTGTTTTTTAAGTAGACCATTCCCGCTGCTGTGGAAGCTGTCCGTTCCATGGGGCAAGTATTTGGCTGATCTCTCTTGCGATGTGTGTTTTCCGCAGCTTAGCGAGGGCCACGTCAATGAGCGAGGAGAGGGCCGTTGAGTTCTTTCAGGCGAGGAGCGGTGTAAGCAAACTCCGGACAAAATGGGAGTTTCAGTATCGTATGCGTTGCATTGATCCAGGTTAGAATGCATAGTTCTGGCGTTACTGCCAGCTTGCCGATGGGAAGAGGCACATAAAATTGCACTGGCCTATCCCTGTATGCACGCACGCGTGCATGTGCACCATGGGGAAAATGTCCTCAAAAGAGGGTTTGGATTCTGGAAGTGCTCGTGCATTACTGCAGGAGGACCTTTCTTCCGCCCTAAGGATGCAACACACCACTATTTGCGAGCTGCAGAGGTAAGGACTGGCGGGAGCTCTTTTCATTTAAGCTCGGCGCCGAGCCAACGTACAAAAAGATATGCGGTGACCGTGAGGCATGAAGATGCAGCTCGTGGTCGTTTTCTCTACGCCTAGCTAGCTGTTTCTCAAAAGATACGTGATCACCGCAGTTAAAGGATTCCGCCGTTCGGAACCGAGAAGGGCCCGTGGTTCTGGGTAGCATAGAGGCACATGAGAGATTCAGTGGCTGCTTGCATGCATACAAATACCCATTAGGGCTTGTGGATCTCTTGCGCTCGTACTTGGTTCTTTGCAGTGAAAATGCCCGACTGAATTCTGAGAAAAATGAGCAGAGAAGGCAACTACGGGAGGAAATAGAGCGTAAAAACGCCATTATTAAGCGGTAATAAATGCCTTTTCAGCTCGCCAGATTAGTTACTTCTCAGGAAGAGAAAGGGAGTGCGCATTATTGAAACCACTTGTCGTTCGTCGGCAGTTTTTATCTGTGAATGTTGCTGCAGCTTAGAAAGCGCCGACCGAAGTGCTCCTGAATCCCCGTGAGCTCACTCATTTCTCTTAGGTTAGGAGCCGAATGGCTCTTTTATCCTCAGTGTAGCGTGGAGGCTTGTGCTCGCTGTCTTTGCTCTGCTGAAAGCATACTGCAGTACATGCGTACTTTTGCCGCAGAAAAGCTACCGCGACCCACCCGCTGCAATGCTTGCGCCGAGGGGTGCGGGCATCTTTGAGTGCAGAGGTAACTGCAAGTCGACAAACTCGATTTGGGACAGACAAGCCGTCAGCTTCCGGCAAAGCAGGCGCCTCGACTGGCTTGAATACCTCCGCTGCCGGTTCCAAGTCTGCGTCAACCCCTTGGCGCCAGATGCGAAGGGTTGTTAACGCACTTGGGACTGCAGTAAGCCGCAAGAAAGCTGGAACAAATGTTCCCGCAATATCCAACAAAAGGTCTACACCGTGCACGCTATCGCATAGTAACATAGGCTTTGACTCAAAGCATCGCGCATCTGCGAATTCAAAGTTTTTCGCTGAAGGCGCAGCGCTTAGGCGCACTCGATCCTCAGGCCTACTCGCCCGATTTGCCAGCGCCAGTGCCGCTCCTTTTCTGCTGAGAAAAGCGAAGAAGGCGGCAAGGGAAGACCAAAAGGCCCCACTTAAGGCCCAAGGAGGGGAAAATAGCAGGTCCTGCTCGAAATCAAACGATGCTGCAGGCCAAAGGCCACGCAATACGGAGGTTCAAGAGGCTGAGGCAACGATCCCAGACGCCTCACCACTCGCTGATTTCTCAGCAAGACTAATGTGGTTCCTCTTGTTCGTACTTCTCGCCGCCTTTTTCTTAAGCAGTTTGACGTAGCCCTAGCGTGAGCTTCCCGTGAACCTCACAAAGACCTCAAGGAAACTCAAGACGAAGCATGAAGCCCTTCTTTAAGGCGCTTGCTGGCCCAGATGTAGCCGTCTCATCGCGATCTTACGAGATGGGCATTTTCTGCGTTTTCGTAGCGTTTTCCCCTGCTGGGAGTGTAAGATTTGAACGAATGGAAAACGCAACCCTGCACTACGTGCTACAGCTCGCTTGGAGCTTGCTAGTTTGGAAGTGGGAAGACAGGATGCCTCCCCAGACCGCACATTTATGATATTCTACACTGCTTTTGATCGAGGCTCACTGCAACAGTATTCTCATTGGAGATGAGCTGGCTTCTCTTTTCAAGCGTTGGCGAATCAAAGCCCTAAAGCAGGCGCATAGCACTGTCACGTTTCTCCTGGCCATGTTCCCTACTTAGCCTACGCTCTACAGGCTGAATTCTGGCTCGGTGCACTTGCGCTGCGGTCTCCTTGCTTCTATGCCGCAAGTTCCGTGATGCTGCCCTTAATGCCGCTCCCATGCAAGCAATGAAAGGCGTTAACAGTTTCCGCCGATGCGTCCATTCGGGTTGACATCGAGAAGGATGAGTTCAAAAGGCACAAACAGCTGTGCGCAAGCTCCCTCGTGCGCGTTTCTCCCAGGCGTATTTCGCATTAATGCCTGGTTTGCCCACAACTTCAACACGCGGCAGCAGTTTATACACACGCACACCCACCCACCCAACAAAACACACAAAACGCGAACACTGCATGTAAACGGGCCCTTTAATGTTGCAGCAACAGTTAGGGGCCGCTGTCAAAAAACGATTTGGCCGAGACGTGAGGCACTGATTTGGTGTACAGAAGCCTCCAACGGAGAAGTGCTTCAACGCAAAACGGCGCGTGCTCGTGTCATCCTGACTGGATGTTTTACTGCCCAGTCAGGTACTTAGTTCTAATGCTTCCTGCATTTCACTTTTCTCCTTCGGTTTGCCAAAAGCAACTTGAATATAGCTGTTGAACTCGCCATCCCCAAATATGAACATATGGTCCAAATTCTTGAACGTCTTTACCTCGAAAGTTGAGGACCATCCTGTGCAAACTGAAAGAGAACGCAAAGGGACTGTATCGTCCCCCACGTCGAGCACACTGAGTAAGACACACAGAAGAAACACACGACGGTCCAATTTAGGCAGCAGCAACAGTCCGCTCAAAATCATGCGTATACGGAATCGGGGAAACCGATACGGCCACTGCAGCACTAAGAGCGTTCACATCATTTCAGGCCAGCGTGCTGCCCTCCTGCTACTTGTTGGTGTGGTTGGTAGTAGGCACAAAAAATACTTGCGTGGCTGTTGCTGCCGCCTCTGTCGTTAATGCTACAGCTGATTTACGGTATCGGCTTCCGAGAAAGATCTGTGCCAGTGTATATGTAGCCGACGTCAGTAGAAGGAAAGCCAAAAACACTCCAAATGCATCTTGTGGGGACCTTAGAACACCAAATCATCCGCAACACGCACAGCGGAATCCAAGGCCTCCCTCCCCTAAAGCACCAAGGCAGTCAAGAAGAGCACTGGGAAGCCTGATTAAAATGTTCAAACAAAATCATGCAGTTACAGACAAACCCGTCAAATGTAAACAGAAAAGACTGTGCCTTGTCGTTGGCCTAGCTACAGAAAAAAGCTGAGCACTGGTTTCCAACCCCAGAATATCACGAGAACTCTAGCACTGCCCCATGAAGAGTGGCAGCAACCAACAGAGACAGCAGCTAGCATGAATAAACCTAGCGCTTACTCCAGGGTCTTCCAGCACCCCTTTCATGCGCTCTCTTGCCGTCTCTGCTCGAGCTCGCAGCTCGGGCTCCAGTAAAGTCGTCCAGTTGCCTAGAGTGTATACAACCTCGTTCAAATCCTCTGTAGCTTCAAGGCGCTCCACTGCCGCCATCCTTTCCCTGGCATTTTCGACGTACTGATGCAGCTGCAGCGTTCGTTGCTTTACCTGTGCGTCGATCGCATCTTGAACCAATTGCTCCCCAACCTGCTGTTCCTGTGGATTCATTCTATGTTCCTCATCTCCATTTTTTTCGCTCTTGTCTGCCAATTCCTGTATGCTAGCCCCTGCATCTGACTCAGCAAGCCTCCTAAACTCAAGAGATCGGCCGCTATTCATCATAGCTGAAGGACCCCCTCCATCTTGGCCCTCAGCTAGAGCGGAAAAAGCAGGTGACCGAGTGCCTGATTTAGGGAGCAACTGTCGCAATACCAAATGATCCTTTCCATAAAGCTGAGTCACAAAAACACACGCAAACGTTATTTGAGCCGTGTCAGGTCCCGACAGATTCCACAAAGGCTCCATCTGCTGATGAATAAGGCGGAAGGAAACTGAGAAAAGATTGATGAGAAGACTTCCCGCAAAAGCGCACATACAGCAAAGTCTCTGCTCATCTCCGGTGTCTAGAAACAACTAGTTCATGTTCAAGTATTCCGCTTACATCGATGTCAGGAAGTAGGGCATAGATGGAGCCAAGGCTTCGGGCGAGGTCACGTAAGACATCTACTGGAATCAGGCTGATATCAAGTAAAGTCCAAAATGTCAAGTCCACCGGATCGTTGTAGCTAAAAGGCAGTTAAAACAGCAACAGAAAACAAATATTGGGAACAAACATGCTGCATAAGTCGCGTTCACCATAGAGTGTGGAAATAAGTGGGCTTACCTATGCATTCACTGATGATTTCCTAACCATTGGTTTACTTTGCCTCTTCGGCCCAACATCGCTAATAACTGAGCAGCAAGGGCACTGCTTCTACAAGCATCACCAATCATTCAACTGGGAGCAAGCAACGAAATGCATTCATGTCTCAGGATCATCCGAATAAGCCGCCATTCAAAAGAACAGGCTTTGCGTCTGAAACTCCTGGACCCTCACCCAGTTAAAATGGCTTTAATAGCCTTGAAGCTCCCCCCAGTTGCTGGAGCGACAAGCGTGTAGGAGTTGATGTACTTGTCCTTCCATCGTTTGTCCACCACTTTGTTCAGAAAATAATTACAAACGATGGACCCCAGGCTATGTACAAGCAGATCTGCCTTGGCGCCTCCCATTGCTTCGACATGATGCTCGATCTGAGACTTGAGTCGGTCGAAGTCCATCTGCAATGTACACACACAATCAAAATAAAACGAAGCACTGAAACTCGCTTGCCTCCCCACAAAAGCCAGACTGTGGGCAGCCCTTAACTAGCAAACCTGGGACTGTGGTCGCCAAGCTGATTTCTCTCTCAACGTAGCTCCACTGTAGACATTGTTCTGCTGAATATCTGCTAACATAGCGTGCATTGTCAAAGCTGCCTTCGTACAAAGTGGGGCAATGCTCGCCTGCCAAGGTGGGAGGCGCCAGTCATACGGTATGCCTATGAGGGAGCTCCCCTCCACATATCCCATGGAATAGAACGTCCGCAGCATGGTGTGAAAATATGCTGTCCCTGGTACTCCAAATCTCTCGTTGTAGTAATAATCCAAGTAATCAAAGCCGTGGGCAGTTCCATAACTGTCAACCTGGACATGACCAACACCGCAAAGCCAAAGGACTGAAGCTTGCAACGACGGGACAAACACTCTATTGGCTGAAAAAAATTCTATAGACTGTGTAGTAAGCTGAATACTGAATGACCTCAGTTGCACTGTTCTAATCATTGCATCTTCGCATTTCGTACACGCAGAAGCACGACCCCATGAAACAAAATATAGCCCCGCTTACTTCAACTACTACCCCATCCTTACTGGAGTAGTGCTCCCCTTTCTCGTCAGAGACGGGCTGCATCATGTCCATCCAGCAGAGCTGGTGTGAACGAGGGGGTCTGATGAGGGAGAGAGACGCCCACAGTCTAAAAGGTACTGTAGAGCTAACAGGTGAAGCAGCACAGAGAGGCAGTGACGCATTCTTCGTGCTGACCATAAGGCCACTTCCTGCGATTCCAGGAACCATGAAAATTGGGTGCTCTGGGGAATTTGCAGCTGGGGCCTCCTGCGTTGCATTTGCCTGTCTGGGGGAGTCGTCCACAATTTCAACTCCTTCTGTGGTAGCAGGCCCTGCTGACCCTGTGGTTTTGTTGCAGTCATGTCCATCACATTCTCTCCCGTCCACTGGCGAACTACACCAGGCTCCGTGTTGCAACAAGATACCGAGAAATGCATAGGAACAAAACAAAAGGCCGAGCAGCCTGTACCACTGGACCACCCAGACGGCACGCACAGACACTCCGCTTCCCAAGGACATCATGCTTACTACTTCATAAAACAGATTAGCAGGGATAGTTAGTGACTTCTCTGTCTCATGTCATCGACCCAAGCATGTGGCGTTCGCTGTCTTCGGAGACGAAGGCTTCATTGACTTGTTCCCCGACCCTTCAGCTGAAAGTGAAACTGAGTTGCCTCCAGTGCACAGCGCACCACAGAGGGAACAAACAAGCCACATTAACTGGAAATAACATGACGGACTAAGATGCGAAACAACTTTTTCGTTTCAGTGGCATGCGCCGCATCTGGCAGCCTTCCCTGCCACCTACGGTCCACTGCCCAGACCGCTGGCGGGGATTGCCTCAAAGGCGGCTTTCCTTGAGTGTGCTGGGTGTTTAAGCCAAAAATGCCGAGTCACTGGTTTTAACTTGTGTTTGAACTATACCTAATTCTCTCTGTAGGCCGTTTGCTGCAGCTGTAAAGGCCTGGATGGCAACCCACTCTCACGTTTTCTTAGTTCTCCGGAGCTGCACACTTTTGGGGGCTCCTTACCAGTGGTTTCTTCCTTCCAAACGTTTTTGATCGTGAGACCGAACAGTTGGTCTTGTTTTCGAGGAATTAAAAATAAACTTCATTGGAAGGGCACACGTGCACTTCATGAATGTGAACCGCGAGCCACTGTACGGCTGGGTTCGACTTGCCCTGCTCTTGGCTAGTTTTTCTGTTTTGTTTAGACATTGAGCCAAATATGACGGACAAGAAGGAGCAGCTGTATGCTGTTGACGACATACTGGCTTGCAAGAGAGTGGGGGGGAAGTTCTACTACAGGATTCGGTGGAGTGGCTATGGCGCGGCTGATGACACTTGGGAAGGGAAGGAGTGTTTCACCGCAGGTTCTCTTTCCCACTTTCGCCCAAGGCTTAATGCACTTGAACAGCTGTGGCTTAACTCAAGTTCAGGCAGTACCCGCCAGCAGAATGCAAAGAGTAAGGCGTCTGGCACAGGCAACAGAGACCGGCGAAAAAAGAAGACACTGAAGAAAAAAGAGGAGGCTACAGCAGCCAGAAAAACCAAACCAGCAAAATCAAGCAAGGCAGGAAAAGGTAACAGCGGAAAGACCACACGCACGGAAGGAAGAAATGAGAAGCGGCGGCATTAGGGATGCTAGGACGTATAAGTATCAACACGGCTTCTCCTCACCTGAGGAACTATACATCTGAAATGCACATTCCACATTTTCCGTTGTTTTTATAGTTTCGCCGCATTGGTTGCGGGTGGCGTATCAGTATCAACACGGCTTCTTCTCACCTGAGGAACTATGCATCTGAAATGCACATTCCACATTTCCCGTTTTTATAGTTTCGCCGCATTGGTCGCTTGTGAGTTCAGGAATCGCGGTGCAGCACCGCATGCAATATTTTGGCGTTAGCGTCTAAGCTTCGGCATTGTGCGTCTCGGCAGCCACATGGAAAGAATGCGCTTGACAAAGTCATTGCGATTGCGCTTTCAGTATTGCATACAGAGAGAGTATTAAACGAACCTGCGGTTAGAGAGACCCTCGGCTATGGAGCATTGGTGACAGAGGCATCCAGTCTTCCCGTTAAGAGTGTTCACGCGCTAGAGGACTTTTAAGGGCGTAGTACATTCTGAATCTGCTCAGCAAAGACTCAAGGAGAGAGGCGCACATTAGCTGCGTAGTAATGGAGGGATATGGAGTGAAGAGCAATAGACGGGAGTGGGAGTGGTTGGTTGCTTCTTCTGGCAGCGTTTAACTTCCGTGACCGCAGAGTTCGGAGGATTTTAAGGGCTTGGATTTTGCACTTTGAATGGCGAGACAGGATATTGATATCGGGTTCTGTGCAGCACCACTATCACAATGTTCAGGGGCGCTGCTTTTTTTTCAAGTTGTGTCCGCTGCGAAACACTAACCAAACGCGGCATTACTTCCATTGAAACTATTCCTGTGTCCGCTGCGAAACACTAACCAAACGCGGCATTACTTCCATTGAAACTACTCCTTTGAGCGAACTGCTCTTCCTGGGCAGAAGGCTCGGAAGTAGCATGTGCGGGCGCGGACTTCGAGCACGACAGAAAGGGAATGCCGGGTGTTCTGTTTCGTTGAGGTTACGGTAGAGAAGAAGACCAAATTTACAGAGGCTGTGCCACCTTTGGGAGAGGCAGAAAAGGAACGCCAGGTGTGGCGTTTCGTTGAGGTTACGGTAGAAGTGAAGAAGAACAAATTTACAGAGGCTGCGCCACCTCTGGAATGAGTGCACTTCACACTTTTCTCGTGCGGATGAATACTGTGTGTCCGCATTCCCTGCCACCAGCAGAGTTTGCCAACTTCCTGATCGGTCGTTCGCAGGAAGTACATCCTGGGATTGCCACCAGTGTGCATTGTTGTGGCCTTGCCGCGGGTCCAAAGAATAAATCGTGGAGCCAGTCGAAACTGCATAGCAGAGGCTGACCACAAATTGAAATGCCGAGCGAGAGAGGCGCTGCTCGCTGCACTGATGGGGTGGTGGTGTGACAGACGATTTCCGGTAGTGAAAGGCAGATCACAACGAGGATGAGGATGGGGACGGAGACAAGAACTGTATAAAGGATGCCTGATGGCTCCTCCTCTCATTTTTTCTTGAGCTGGTTGCGCTTGATGCGTACCTTCAAAACAGTGCCTGAGGTGAGCAGGCAGCAACTGTTAGGACCAACTCTATGTGTTGGCTGCACAGGTTTAGGGAATCTTTGATGTCAATTCCAAGCAAGTCTCGTGCCTTACTGCTGTAACTAAAAAGGCATGTAGTCCGTTAGGACGGTTTGGGGATTCATTGTGACGTGGTAGTGCGTCCTGCTATGGCACCGGGGTGACGCATCTGGTGGGTGCATTAACCGAAGGACAGTCTCTTTGAAGCCCTCCTCGTCCTTGCAGCTCGGCATGCTCATGAGAGCCTGATGCAGTTGACACCGTTTCCCCCTATGATTTATAATCAAAGGCGAAATGTCTAATAGCGGTCCGCTAGGTACGAGGGGTGCTTCGGTCAGTGACCGAAGGCCCCATCATGCAGAGCAGGTGCACATTGATTTATGCAATAGCCTGCCCATGATGGTTGCTCAACGCCAAGAAACCTTTGCCAGCATTCAAAGAGCTGGCAGCATTGCTGACTGTAACGCAATTCTTCTATGTGTACTTTCCAACACGCACATCGAAGGAAAAATGATTCTGCCAATTCAAGAACGTCTAGAAATTGCCGAGTGCCACAACAACAAAATAATACTACGGACTGCAGAGGAGACAGTCCTCTGAGATGTAGCTGCGTCCTCGCTGGCTCGACATGAAAGCATTGGATAGACCGCTAGAAACACACCGGATGACGTGGCCACTCTCTTCCGGCGTGGAGGTGGATACCTTAGGCATTCTCCGGGTGATGTCGATGAGCCATGGGAGCGCATTGTAGCTCTGGGAATAAAGCAAGAGGAACGCAGGAACATCCGCGGATTGGCGATTATTGCATTTCTTGTTTTCCCCCAAAGTTGCGTCTTCGGCCAGTAGCAATAATAACATGGCCGCAACGCTTTTTGGCTGGCGCCTTGACAACAGGCAAATATTACACTCTCCAAACTGATTCCCAGAATCACTTGGCAAATTCGTGGCTTCAAGCAAGGCTCAGCCGGCGACCGGCGATAACGAGATTCATAAAGTAGCAAGCAAGGGACCCATTGTTGGGGCACACAGAGAAAGTAATAGAATGGCCGCCGACCAAGATTTTTTTCTGGACTTTGTTTTGGTGTAGCAGTGTCAGCGGGACCCTATGCCACCCGCAAAATGCCACAGCTGATCATACGCGTAGTCTAGTCGTTCTATCCGCCGCAACTGTCTGTTCGTAACAGCATCTTGATGACTCTCACCAAAGAAACAGTTCTATTAGATAAACCTCCGAAGCTTTAAATTGGCTTGTATGTTTTTGACCTTTTAAATGCATTCGACCCTTTACGGAGAGAGAAGCGGCGGCGTTTGTCTTCATGAAGCGGGATCTTCTGTAAATGAACAGCTTCCTAGCAGTCCGGAGGCTGTATTTGGCTTGAAGAGAATAAATAGATAAAAAAGAGCCGCCTAAATGCATGCGGCTGATGGAGGTAACAGTGTTACACATGTCGCGATGGAAGATACATACCGGTATCAGAATATAGAGCTCATTTTTGAGAGATCCTGTATATCTTACGTAGGTTTGTTTATGCTCACTTATTAAAGCTGTTAGAATACTATATCTATACCCCCTTATTTTCAAAGGCTAAGAGGACGGGAAACACGGGCTACAAGAAGAACTGAAGGGAAAATTAACATTCGGCGAAATGACGTCTTACACTTGGAAAGCCTTGTCGCCCCATGGCCCAAGACTCAGCGCTCGATAGGCGATTGGCCACTGACTGCGGAGGCCTCTGCAACAGACTGCCGCATCTAATGGAGTTTCTAAATATGCTTTTCACAGCTACTGTTTCTAAATATGCCTTTCATAGCAACTGTAGACAAGCTCGCAGCGAGGGCCCCCCATACTTTGTCCTTCTGCGGCCCCAGTTCTTTTTAAATTCTTTTCAACTTAAACTTTTGGGGAGATCAACCGGTTGAAGGAGTCCGCCACGAGTGGCACACAACTTCTCGCCATTGGCGAATCCAAGCAATGGCTGGTGCACGTAGCGATCCTAGCAGTTCCAAAGGGCGGCTTCTCACTACATACTTCTGTAATACATACTTAATTATAAGGGATCACTATGTGGAAAGAATAACCCCGAAAGCGAGTCAGCGAACTGGAGCGAAGCGGCTACTTGTAAAACGCGCAGTCACACGCGTACACCCGAGCGGCGGAACGGCGCGGCAGAGCAGCCCGTCTGCAGTTAGCCTTCGGCTCTGATTCGATATAACAATTTTATTTGAAGTACACAACAGAAGATGCAGAGCTTTGGCTCGCGCGCAGCTGCACGTTCCGTTCTAATGTCGAGCCTAGTCCAGATCTCTTTGAACGGAGCGACCGCGGCGGTTGGGAAAGCTGTTCATCTTTTTCTCTTCCCGCTAATGCGCCTGGCGAGTCTGGCCTTCATCTAAAAATGACTTTCGAGCCTTTTTAGCGAAAGGGGAGCAAAATTGCGTAGGATTGCTGCGGGGAGAGGGGGATAGAAAGGCCTTTGGGGCTTGCGTAGAGGATCGGTAGACTCGGAAAAGAGAGTAGCAGGGTACAATAGGAACATAATTTAAGGGTGTTAGCTGCTTTAAAAGTAATTACTTGTGCTCAAGGTGAAATTGAACCTATCTGATTGGGGCGGAAAAGCCGAAGATGGCGCAGGTTATTTGTGTATAAACGCGAACCATTGCCAGCCCTCATTGCTGCGGGGGCAGGGAAGGGGACTCGTTTCTGAAAGGTGGGCCGAGGGCGAGGAATTTGGCGGAGCCCCATTGGATGCTATTTCTAAATCGCTTTATATTACTTTTTTGCCTTTCGGAGTAGCCCTGAAGGCTCACCCCATGCCCTCATTGCTGGCCAAACCTCCCTCAGTGACGGACCGCTCGCCCCCCCTGCGGTTGAGCTGTACATACAGCTGGACAGGCGGTGGGATCCGCAGCACTCCACTTCGGTTCGCACTTTTATTATTTCCGCAAAGGGCAGGGCAAAAGGGAGGGATGCGTTATGGGGAGGGGGCCTAATCCCTTAGCAGCTCTTCCCCCTCCCCTTCTGTGCCAACGCTTCTCTCTGGGCGATTTCCGTTTTTTCGCTGCGCCTCGATGCCCCGAAGTCCAGCTTCCCGCTGCATCTTCTGACGCACTTTTCCTGCATTTCGCCCTCTGCTTTCTCTCTCCGTCTCCGCCGCGATGAGCCTTCGCGCCACTCTCGCGGCGGCTCTCTGCGCGGGACTCTGCTGCAGCCTCTTGGCCGCGGGTTCTGCGGGCTCTGCTGCTGCGCCTGCTGCAGCAGGCGCTGCTGCTGCTGCTGCTGCTGCGCCGCCCCGGGAAGCAGCGGCCGGGCTCCCGCTGCAGTCCCCCGAGCCCTCCGCAGAGCCTCCGCCGCCTCTCAGCAGCTCGGGCCCTCAACACCAGCCGGCCCCCCCCGCTGCAGCAGAAGCAGAAGCCCCCAAAGACGGAGAGTCCAGCGGCTCTGGGGGCCCCGCAGGGGCCCCCAGTGCCGCGGGGGCCCCCGCGGGGGCCCCCGCCGGGGGCCCCTTGGCCGCGGGCCCCAACCTCCGGCGGCTCAAGGGCCACAGGGGGGGCCCCCGAGCTGCTAGAAACTCGCGACTGCCCAAGTCGGCCCTGCCTGTATCTCCCATCAGCACGGGCTGGGGCGCCTTCCTCGTGTGGGTCTCAGCAGCACTTGCAGTTTGCTGCTGCTGCTGCTGCTGCTGCTGCTGCTGCTGCTGCTGCTGCTGCGCATCCGCAGCAATTCCCTTGCGCGGGCCAGTTTGCTGCAGCGCGAGTTGTGTGCGTGTGCTGCTGCAGAGGGCTGGGGTCGCTGCTGTCCGCCGTGGCTCTGTGGCGGAAGACCAGCGAACTGTACCACAGCCCGCGCCAGGCCTTGCGCAAGGCAAAGATGCGAATCTTAGGTTTGTCTCAGCAGCATTTATTAAAGTCACTTTGTTCTAAGTTGAAGCAGTTGGCGCTGCTAAACCCTAATTCAGTGTTTGCCGTCTGCCACTCGCGCAGCTTTCAGCCCGCCGTTGCTTTTGCTTGGCTGCAGCCGCCAGTGTTTGCGCTTTCTCTTTCTTGCAAAAACTAAGTTGTGGTTTTGTTTATCGGTTTTGATGTGGGGTTTTGGAACAGCCGTTGCGTCGTGTCTGTGTTGCCGGTTGTTGCATGCGCCGGGGTGTACGTACACCCGAGTGTACGTACACCCGAGTGTACGTACACCCGAGTGTGCGTACACCCGAGTGTACGGTGTACGTACACCCGAGTGTACGTAGACTCGGTGTACGTCCAGGGAGTGTACGTACACCGGAATGTGCGCGTTTTGTGGCGTTTGAAGGGGAAAGAAGTAGCAGAATGTTGTGGGTTTAGGCGTGCGGCGTTGCGCAGGGCAAGTGCCGGCGTCGTGGGAAGACTACGTGCGGAACTTGCCGGTGCTGGACGAAATAGAGTTTCCGGAGTTGCGTCCGTTGCTGAAGCGGCTGGAGAAGAAGCCGGTGGTGTTGATGTCCGTGCCGAAGCCGCGGGCGCGGCTGGCGGCGTTCCTGGGGCTGACTGAGGAGCAGCGGGAAGAAGGCATAGTGATAAAGGGGAAGGCGACAGCGGGGTGCAGCGCGAAGGAAGTGGCCTTCGAGTTGTTCGCGCACGAAAAACTGGCCAAGGGGCTGCCGCTGTCGCTGCCGGCCCTGGGGGCCTTCAGAGACGTAGACGCCAGCACTCTGTACTTAGTGACCCCGAGAGCCCGCGCAGACGTCTCCATGTACACGCGGCGCATGCCCGAGAAGGTCAAGCTGCGGCTGGCCTTCGCGGAAATGGTCTTCGCGCTGTGGGGCATGCACCGGAAGGGGTGGGTGCACCGGGACATAAAGGGGTGCAACTACTTCGTGAGCCAGGACGGCCACGCGTTGCTGGCGGACTTCGAGGGTTTTTGGCGCAACGGCATGCACGCGATAATGTACGGAGAAGAAGTCGAAATTATCTTTACAGAACACTACATAGCCCCCGAACTCACCTTCGACGGAGAGTACCAAGTCTTCGACTTCAAGACAGATGTCTATGCCCTCGGGGTCACTTTCCGGGAAATGCTCGACTGGATGGGGGGGCTGCCAGTGCCCCACAGGGACTTGGCCGAGGATTTGATTCGCCACATGACGGACGCGGACACGGACAACCGCTACGACATCGAGCAGTGCATGAAGCACCCCTACTTCGACGGACTCAACTTCGAACTTGTCGAAAAAAAGATGTACGGAAAGGCATTTGAGGGGACTTACCAGACTCCCTACAAGTTCCTGTGACCCCGCGGCCCCGGCGACGCGCAAGGCCTGCTGGCGACTCTGCTGCACCTGCTGCTGCACCTGCTGCTGCACTTGCTGCGCTGCTGCTGCACTTGCTGCACCTCCTGCTGCACCTGCTGCTGCACTTGCTGCACCTCCTGCTGCACTCGCCCACGCAAGTGCTGCTGCGGACGCTGGGGACACAGGTAGATCTGTACTGCGCACTGGCCACTCGCTGCAGCGCTGCTGCTCCCATGCTGCACCTCTGCTGCATGCGTGCTGCATGCGCTTCCGAGCCGCCGTCTTCAAATTCAGTGGAGAGTTGTCAGGTTAGTTTGAGCTGGTTAGAGGTGCTTTAGGCAGTAGGCGGGCCGCTGCTCCGGCCCTCCCCGGGGCCCCGCCGGGGCCCTGCAGGGGCCCCCGAGGGGCCCCCGAGGGGCCCCCAGGGCCCGCAGGCTGCAAAGTCCTTTGCAGCCTCGGGGCACGCGGCGGCCTATTCCGGACTTGTGTGTTGCCATTTGAGGCCAGCTATCTGAATCAGCCAATACATCTTACGCAAGTCTACTCGCCCAAGCCCAAGATCTCACAATGTAGGGGTTCTCACCCTTAACTCTTCAACCCTGAACCTTTTTACTCTTTTTTACTAGAGTTGAGCGCAAGCTCCAAACAAACTTCTACTGCCTTCTTCCCTTTTGCTGCAACTGGCGCTGCACCCGCGCCGCTCGAGCGAGCGACGGAGAGGCTAGTTGCTGAGCGAAGTAGAGCGGCCTACGTGCTGCTGCAGCGCGCCTGCTGCAGCAAGTGCGGCCTACGTGCTGCTGCAGCACGCCTGCTGCAGCAAGTGCTGCAGCAGCAGCGCCACAACTTTCACGTTGACGGAGTTCCCCACCAGGGCTGCCTTCTTTCTAAAGGGCAGCGAAGGGGGGAAAGAAAATGTTTCCGGAAACCCGTGAAGTCGCAGCAGCTCACGACTTGAAAAGAAACGAACTGAATCGCCAGCTCGCAAACGGCGGAATCGATGACGCTCCAAGGTGTCCGGACGGAGCACTGCTGCTGCTGCTGCTGCAGCTCCTGTTGCTGCAGCTCCTCCTGTGGTGACTGCTGCAGATTCGACTGTGCTGCTGCTTCCTGCTGCGGCTCTGGATGGTGCTGCTGCTGCCCCTTCTGCTGCTGCTTCTGGGCCTCCTGAAGGCTGATCTTCTTCGCAAATAAGCAGCAGAGGCCCTCCGGAGTGGAGGTTTCGCCCGTAGCCCTTAGTAAAGGTGCCGCACGCCGTCGAGCTTGGGCTCACGAGCTCCAAGCGGAAGCCGTTGTTGAACTTGTGCTGAGGGTTTGTGTTCTTCTTTTTCCTTTGATTTAACTCCATTTCCGTCTCAGTGCTTTCTTCTTTTTTGTTGAATTCTGAATTCGCTGAGTCCTCTGCAGCCCCGCTTCCCCCCTCACCGCTGTCTGCCTGTGCAGCATCTGCTTCCGATTCAAGAAAGCGAGTCAGTCGATCCGCAGGAACCCGCAGCGCCTCCCACTCTGCTGCAGAAATATTTTTTTCCAAAAATTCGCCAACACAGCGCAGCCTGGGAGCTGCGCCGGTGGCGGCGATCTTCGGATTCCACTCAGCATTCAGATCTGGGGGAATTAGCTGCAGCCCAGCAGCCCCCAGCGCGCTGACTTCAGGGGTTTCTGGCGGCGCCTGCTGCGGCTGTTGCTGCTGCTTCAGGCCCATCTGGGGCTGCTCCGGCTGCTGCTGCTGCTGCTGCTGTTGCTGCTGTTTCGGGAGGTCTGTGTGCCTCGCTGCGAGGCAGTAGTAGCGAACTCTCGTGTTTGGGATGCCGATTTGCGTGGGGGAGAGTAGAAAGTGCTGCACGCTGTAGTGCTTGCGCAGCAGCACTCGCTGCATGCACTGCCAAGTGTCTGAGCCTTCAAAGCCCCGGACATTTTCCAAGAATATGAACTGAGGGGGAGAGGCGCAGCTGTCCAGGAGCTGCAGCAAATGCAGAAATCCCGTAGCCCGCCCGTCCTGCATGTCCAGCTTTTTGCCTCCCCGTGTGTAGGGCTGGCAGGGGGGAGAGAGCAGCCAGAGCTGCGCCTTTCCATCCACTTGCTGCAGCGAGAGGTGTTCGATGGAAGCGCAAATGGGCTTGCTGCTGAAGTTGTGTGCATACACTCCGTTTGCTGTTGCGCTGATGTCGTAGGCCGCCACAAACTCCGCAGCAAAACTGCCAATCCCGCTCTGTCTCAGAGCCTCGCCAGCCTCTACCAGACCCACGCGGAGGCCCCCTATGCCGCTGAAAAACTCTATCACCCGCAGGGGGCCCCCCGGCCAGCGGGGGCCCCTCTCTCCAGAGCCGACCCCATCACTGGCCACGGGACAACTTGAAATAGATTCTGACATGCAGTGTACTGGGAGTGGTCCCTCGAAGGAGCAATGGAACGCAAGAGTTCAGCTGTAAAGCCTGAGAGCAAAGCCGAGACTGGCGCCAATTCTTAACAATGAGACGGACGAGGCAATTGCTGCTCTCGTGTTACATTTTCCCCACAAAAACATCAAAATAATGTTTCTTACTCGCTAGAACTCTCAGTCAACCCGTGATTGAGCTTTTATTCTGAGTTTCGGCGCTCGCTCGAGCCCTGAGGCCTCAAGCCCTGTGACCCTCTCTTCTGATATCACAACTCCTCCTCCGTTTTTCATTGAATGCACAACAATCCGATATGTTTTATTTTAACGAGTAGCATGCAGACGAAACAGATGCTCTGAGCATCAAGAGGGAAATAGCACTGCTGTGGGGCCGTCCAAAGGGTCTCTTGGAGTAACTCCACCTAGCAGAAGGAGTTTCATTGAATGTGTATTTTCCTGACAGACTCTGGATTGAACTAAAACTCCAACAAGTCCACTTTGGCAGATTTCTGTCCAGCTGCAGCATAGGGTACTCCCACTACACGGCTCAGTGGAGGTGTAGTGAAACTTCTAAAAAAATCCATGCAAATCTGTTCCAGTGGAGTCCACGAAGTTGACTCTAGTGGACGCTTTATTTCCTCCTACACCACAGGTGGCTTTGCTCTTTGGCTGACTGATTGCTAATTGAATGCAAGAGCCTCTGCTATGCGGAGGGAAATGAGCATTCAGCTAAAAGTAAGGAACCCCAAGGTGGATAAGGTGTTGAAATGCCGATTAAAAGGACCTTTTGTACGATCCAATTGTCTTAATGGCCGCCTCACGTGGAGGCCCCACACTCGCGGTGTGCAGCAAATTCTGGGCCGTTCAAAATGTTTGCCTCTTCGACTCTTAGTGCTTCTTGCTACTGTCCATTAGCAACACAGGCACAATGAGACTGGCTCTTACAGTACCTTAAAGCGCTGCCGCTTAGTATCAGCCTTGCTATTTAACCTGACGAGCATTTGCGCTTTTGGCAGAGAATTGTGTGCAAAACAGAAGTAATTCGATCAAGAAACACCTGAGAATTAATTGAACGCAATTTGAAAGAGCCAATATTTATGTTTTATATCCTGAAATAGACACCGCAGCGCTTCTCATTCAACGAAGCTCTACTGACTAACCTTTTCAAGTTTGCATCAGTCATTTGCACAGCTCCATACATTGTATCTTGGGGTAAAACTGCCCTAACACTCGATCTTGTCTCGGAAAAGTACTTGATAGACTTTTAGGCTCTTCAGGTGCGTCGTTGGCCGCTAAAATGTTGGAAATCACTACCGGATCCGCTGTTGTGGCCAGCTGCCAGTAAAGCTGGAGGACCAGTGGTGTCTCAAAAGGATATTTTCTCATGTATGAACAAGACGACTGCAGAAGTGAGCTGAGAGAAACCAAAGAGGCAGTATGGGGCACTTATTGCCGGTGGCAGCATTCTGGCGTTTGCAGAAAAAGCCCAGTGGCTCTTCATATACTGACTTCATAGGAATTTTATCATACTTTGGGTAGTTCACTCGACTAAGCCGATGATTTGCTGCGCATTCATATTTACTTGTGTAGCAAGACAGAGTTGCCACATGTTCACAATACAGATTTTACAGTGTAGAAGACAGAATGCCGTGGAAATGCTCTCCGCTTTCCTTGGTCTGTCCTTCACTAAGCAACGCGTAAATGGACTCAAGGTGTTCAATGCTTTTCCTTCATTTGCAAGATTGCCCTGAACTGCGCATTGTTGTTCTCCCCTGAATGGCAGCAAATCCAGCAGCTGCAGCTAGCTACTGCTGCTCGTCGGGCAGGGACTTGGAAGGACAATAACGCCTTCCATCGTACCAAAACTGACTTTGTACAAGTGCTCTATTACATTGCTGTGTGACAAAGCTGAAACAGGTGGGTCGGACAGAGAACCAACAACTGCTGGACTAATCACAAGGCTCAGCAGCCAGTGTAGGGTAAAGCATCGCGGACAAATAAAGTAACGCTGATCAAATAAGAGCTTTGTTACATTACTGCTGCAACGAGGAGTTGGTGCAACGCAGGTTCTACTTTGTCAAACTAAGACCCAGCTGAGCAGACTTACGCACACCTAAGCTTCCAATAAGTGGAGTGCTCAAATGTTTTGCTTTATGTATCCCGGTAAAACTACATTGCAAACAGGCATGCCTCTTCGGAGAGCTTGTTGGTGGGGGAAGGACTTAAGCCTGGTACATCACTGCACGAGGGTGTACAGCTCCGGTGACCCCGGAGTTTTTGGGAGTTTCAAACGAGCTGCACTGGTACGTTGCCACAGAAAGTTCTGAACTAATTTAATAAAACGAGTGCACTGGTTCTCAGAAGCTCTCGCTCGCCATCCGGGGAAAGCATTAGTGGCAGCCGATAAGTTGCCCACGCTGGTCGACAAGCACGTGTAGAAACACCCAGCGAACACAAACAGTAGACTCCTATTAAAACCAGAGATACATGAACAGTGACGTGACGCAGCACAGAGCCTAGACAGACTCAAACACAGAAACTTCATTGATCATGCTCGCACCTGTGGTGTGCACCTGACCGCCTCCTTGACACCAACACCTTTGCTATTTAGTTTTCAAGTTAAAAAACACGGCAATATCCGCAAAGGTACGCCGAAATTTCCAGTTGGAAAAACTAACATTGCTTCGCTAGGAGCTGCAACGGCGGTGCATGCAGCCAACGAGCACAGTGGAGCTTTTGGGGCTTGCTTTAAGAACAGCCCGGCGAATGCCTGAAGTGTTTTGGTTGATAAATTAGCATAATTACATTACTTGTTCCTATATTTTACGCTATTTTGTGCAATGAATTCGTGTTGGAGGGCTCCACGTTAGCCGATGCCTCCATACAGCCGAGAGCTGATTGCTTTAAGGCCATTGGTCTATACGATTTGTTTATTGCGTGCTTGTCAGTACAGCATGCTTGTGACAGACACACATGCCTCATGACTGCCGCCATATAGCATTTTAAGCCCAGCAACAGCTGGAGGGCCACAGAACGCTGCAGATTGAACAAAACTTTTGTGTGAAAATGTCAGCAAAAACTCAAGAAGCAGCGAGTAAATCATCCCCAGGTCGGACTGGTTCACCACATAGACGGATCTAGAGGTGTTCCTGTTCTCTATGAGAGAAGACTAGCGGGTTCTTTCCTCCTGAGCCTCGTATCCTTTCTAGTTCGTAGCCGTGTCGCGTAAGAGCTAGACTTCAGAGATCACTTCCTTTTACTTCTATTCTAATATGCAATTAAAATTACAGTTGATACGAGCCTTTTGGTTTGCCTGATTTGCCACTAGATGAAGAATCGCCTGAGCAGGAGCGGCTCCGCACGCTGGCGGAACTGCGAGAGAAGGCGGAAAATGAAGTAGAGAGCCTGCAGGCGCTGCTTGAGCAGACGAGGCGTGGCAGGATAAAACTGCAGCTTGAAGTAGTGAGTTAGCGGCACTATTTCATTATCTGCTGGCTGTTCGGTGCACCGCATGCTACAAAATAGTCGTTCTGTCTTGTCCAAAGAGCTTGTTTGAAACGTGAGGGGGTCCGCGTAGGCAATGCTTGTGAGAATTCGGGAAGCGACGCAAAGATGTAGTCAGAAACTACAACTGACACTTGAAAAGGAAACTGGGGAGGCTGCGATGGAAGAAGCTGCACACATGGAGGAACTTGCCGCTTATGACACACAAGCACATGTCCTAGAAGTTCAAGCAACCTTAGAAGAACAAGCGCAATTCAACTCCACCCAGCAGCTAATCTCCGCAGCTGACAAGTATTTTCAGGAGTCTTTGGCCGCAGCGCAACTGAGAACCAAAGAATTTAAAGCCATGTCTATAAGAGAGACTGAAGAAACGAAGCAGGAAGTCGAAGCCCTCAAAAAAACACTAGATCAAGTATGTTGGAACCAGCAGAATGCCCTGAACGGAGCCAGTGAGCACAATGGAGTCCTCCTTATATGCACGTAGCAAGCGCTGTTGTGCACTTTAGTTGCAAAAGCCGTGGACCTGAAGTGACCTTCTGCAGCGACGATGACCAAGAGGTCGACTTGCGTTATTTCTGGCCTTCACAGCACTTAAGCAAAATAAGGGAAACATTCGAAAAGAGCACGGAGGATTTGAAGCTGCAGTGTGAAAGAGAGTTAAAGGTATGTCGGGGTGAGTATTTGAATGCAGCATTTACCGTTCCATATAGAGGCCAGAACACAAGGCTTTCAAGATCGCATCCAGCGTCTTAAGAATGTTTTAAAAGAACTGAGAAACAGGTGTTTTTTAATTCCCTGCATGCTGGCAACAAGGATTTCGACTTGGTGGATATTTCGAGGCTTACCTTGCATCTTTAGTGTTCCTCGCAGTGCGGCGCTTGCTGTATTCAGGAGCTCGAACAGTCTTTGGAGCTCCAGGAGCGCGTTTCTATCCACGAGGTGGAGGAGTCGAAGAACTGCCACATGAATAAACTGAAGGCATTTAACCAGGAAGCTATCAGCAAGCTGAAGGGTAGGCCGTTGTGCCACAGACTGCAGAGAACCTAATTTCTACGGCTTGCGTGGACTGGCTCAAGCAAAACTGCAACTGCTTTTCAAAACTGCTGCGACCAGGTTATTTCGAAGAGATTACTAGAGATAATCTGCAGCTGGTTAAGAAACTACGTGCTGAGAACGAACGAACAGCTGCAGATAACAAAAGGCTGAAGAAAGAAATAGACTATATGGCTGCTCAGAATGCAAAAATTCGGGAGCCTCTTCAAGAACAGGAGGCCTTAAAGTGAGAATGCCTCAGCTGAAACGAGTGCAGGACAAATCCGTCGAACAAAAATCAACACGTTGAGCAGGCTATTTGAACTTCAGCTGCCTCCCCTACACATTTTCTGCATTTCCATTTGATAAATCGTGTTGGCTTTCTGGCTGTTCTGTCCATTTGAGCATGGCACCATTTCTTAGCTAGAGAAAAGATTTCGTATTCCCCTGAAATTTGCTTCACAACTTGAAATAGTTGCGTTTCTTGGAAGCTTCTGGCACCTGTGACATTCCCTTTTGCGTTCTAGGGCTCGGCTGAAGGCGCAGCTGCGCTTTGCAGAAAAGGACAGGCTGGTTTTACGCAACCTTAAAAGGAGAAATAAAGAGGTGAAACACTTGCCAAGGAATGCAAATAGCTCGCTGGCGCAGAAGTGTTCCTCAGCATCACCCTCTGTAGGACATCGGTGCAAATGGGGTTCAGATTCAGTAGATTAGGCCAGCTTGCCTCGTGTTTTGCAGATGGAAGAAAACATAAAGAACGTTCGTTTGCAAATTCGGGAGCTGGAGCATCAAAAGAAAGTCATCGGCCGCACCATCGGGCAAATGCAGCAAAGCATCCGGCAGCTGCAAGAAGAAAACAGCGGGGCCTCAGCAGCTTATGGAGCTTTGCTGAGGCTGCAGGCGACGGAAACTCTGGCAAAACTGGAGTCGAGCTTCCGGCAGATACAGGAGTCGCAGGCTAGCGCTCACTTCCCTCCAGAAGCCTCCAAAGCCGTTTGCCAGATGATCCAGCAAGCCGTTGCAGACCACAGCTGCTGCGAGCGCGACTTAAGAAAAGAACTGCGCAGAAGCATCGACGCCTACAATGACATGGTGGCCTTCATGCGGCACCGCCTGGAAGAGCTGCGAGTGCCTCAAGTCTACATAAAGGCCGAGTTGCTGCCGCAGCCGGATGAGCCAGCAGCAGCAGGCGAGCTGGAGCCCCCAGCGGCGCCTGGGGCTTCCCATGAGCCCAGCCTTGCAGTTTCTCGCCAAACTTCTGGCCAAAGTTCGGAAGAAACGGAGGAAATGGAAGATAAAACGGATCTCGAGGGCCTCGCCGGAGGCGCAGCTCAAGAACCGGAAACAACAAACTTGAACTGCTCAGCTCACCCCGCTGGATGGCTGACTACGCAGCCCTGTGCACAAGGGGCCAACAACATCTACCTAAAAAAAGCGACACTGCAGCGATTTACAAACAACGCTGCATGCATCTCGAAATATTTCCCTTAACGCTACCTGCTCTTCGACGCAGCTTCACTGGCAAAGGTGCTTTCCTCAAGAACTGCATTAATGGCGCCGCTGCTGCTTGTGTTCACTCGTAGACTTTATATGAAACAAATCCGTTTTAGCTGCTTCTGAGACCTCAAGGCTTAGGCTGGAGTCCATATAGTGAAGTGCATGCAGAGTCACAAAGGCGAAAACCACTAATAGAAAAGGCAGAAGGCCCCGTCAAACCCTAAACAAAGCCCTTTTCCCACAACGAAAGGGAGTAGACTGCTCTGTGAAGTCTCTAGGGGCTTCAGTGAGGAGCTTTCCCTCAGAAGGAGGCCTGGGTACAGCCCCAGGGGCCCACAGGGGCCCCCTGAGGGTCACTTCACCTTCGCCCACAAAGAAGATTAAAGTGCACTTAGACTGCGCAAGGCAGCAGCACTGCAAGCTGCATAAACAGGAGACTTAAAGCTGGCTTTCGGGAGCAGGAGTGGCTGGGAGGGCTTCGCGTGCTAATTAATAATTAATTAATAAAGCCTTTCTTTGTTATGAGCCGTCACTTATATAGCCGGGCGCGCAGACCAGCCGTGGCCTTCTGTGCGAGCCTGTAGGGTCCAGCAAGCGAAGTAGCAACGGCGTGCAGGTTCAAAGTAAGCAAACCCAAATCTGCTGAAATGTTCTGCTTTCTCTCGGACTTAGGCGAATATTGCGATCTGCTGCTGCGGGAATGGCCCACCTCCCGGCCTCCCTTAGCTTAGTTTAACTCTAATAGAAAAGATATGGCTCTGCAGAGTGTCTTTCTTGCAACACAGCGAGCTGGCGGTGTGGCGGAAACTGAACAGTGGCAATGCAAGAAGTTGAACGGCGCGCGTGCCATCCCACTGCGCGTGTTGTGAGTCAATTTTGAAGACATGATGAGAGTAATTCACTTAAATTCTATTAAATGGTAATTAATTAGGTCAGTTTCATCAGAAATGCGGACAGGGCGATCAGCACAGGACGGCGACTTCGGGTAAGGTGAATCTGGCCAGGACTGCTAGCTGCTGTACCACGGCGGCTCCTGCAACGCAGTTACGCGGATCCATAAATAAATTTAATATTATTTAAAAAAGGACAAACAATAATAATATTATATTTCAAGTAGGAAGCTAACAGGGGCTGCAGCGGTACGCCGCAGGGCCCCCTATCCGCAGGCATGCAGACACTGCTGCCTTAGCCTTCTGAACAAATAAAGTCTAGTAAAGAAATGCGAAGACAGAACAGCAATTACGCATTCATTGGGATCCAAGTGGCCTCTGCAACCCTTCCTATTCCTTTTCAGTGCTGCGGAGCAGCAGCGGCTACAGCAGCAGCAGCAGCAGCAGCAGCAGCAGCAGCGCCATGTCGCTGTTCTTGTCCGGGTTTGCCCGCGCGGGGGCCCCCCTGAAAGCTGCAAAGACCCTGGGGGCCCTTGGGGCCTCCGTGAGGCCCTTTGCGAGCTACCAGGGCCAGAAAGTGACTTCTGAGCAGCTGCTGAAGAAGAACGACGAGTGGCTCATCGAGGAAACCAACTTCTGCCTTGGACGCGTTGTTGTGAGCATGCTTGCTGCTGCTGCTGCTGTTGCTGCTGTTGCTGCTGTTGCTGCTGCTGCGGCTGTTACTGCTGCTGCTGGTAGACCCCGGGCGTTGCTGGCGGTGCTGCTGTTGCTGCGGTTGCTGATGCTGCTGCGGGCCGCAGGGCCGCCGTTGTCGAGGCTGCTGCTGCAGGCGCTGCTGCTGCTGCTGCTGCTAAAGCTGCTGCTGCCGCAGCTTTGCACTGTTGGTGTGGTGGCTGCCGTTTGCTGTGTCGCCGTGCTGCTGCGTTGCTGCTGCTAGAGCAGCTGCAGCGGCTGCAGCAGTCGCTGCAGCCAGTGCGTTTCAAAGAAACGGACGACCTGGCGCACCGCGTGCTGCACCTCATGGACGCGCAGCTCGGCAAAATGCACACGAGGCTCCGCGACGGGACTTGCATTCCAGTGATGGGTCTTTACATTCCCTGCGTCATGGACAAACCCACGCCCCTCCACCAGTGCCTCGTCCGCTGCTGCTGCTGCTGCTGCTGCTGCTGCTGCTGCTGCTGCTGCTGCTGCTGCTGGGCTGCTGGTGGTGGTTGTGCTGCTGCTGTGGTGGTGGTGGTGGTGGTGGTGGTGGTGGTGGTGCTGCTGCTGCTGCTGCTGCTGCTGGGCTGCTGGTGGTGGTTGTGCTGCTGCTGCTGCTGCTGCTGCTGCTGCTGCTGCTGGGCTGTTGGTGGTGGCTGTGCTGCTGCTGCTGCTGCTGCTGCTGCTGGGCTGCTGGTGGTGGTTGTGCTGCTGCTGCTGTGGTGGTGGTGGTGGTGGTGGTGGTGCTGCTGCTGCTGCTGTTGGTGCCTCTGCTGCTGCTGCTGAGGGTGCTGGTGTTGCTGATTTCGCTGCTGCTGCCCATGCTGCTGCTGCCTTGGAGTGGCTGCCGCTGCTGCTGCTGCTGCTGTCTCGCCTCGCTGCTTCGCTTCGTAGTGCTGCTGCCTGTGGCTGCGATTTTCTTGTGTCAGCAGTTCTTTCTGCTGCTTTTCCTTTTCTCCTTCTTATATGTTGTTTATCTGCTGCTGCTGCTGCTGCTGCTGCTGCTGCTGCTGCTGCTGCTGCTTTGTCGCTGGCTCTGACCTGCAGGAAACGCCGCTTTTGAAGTACACCTGGGACGAGACGTACACTGAGGCATTTGACGAGTGAGTTCACGCTGCCTTGCAGCTAGCTAGCTAGCTAGCTAGCTAGCTGGATAGCTAGCTGGAAAGCTAGCTAGCTAGCTGGCTAGCTAGCTAGCTAGCTGGCTAGCTAGCTAGCTAGCTGGCTCGCTAGCAGGGGCTCTGCCGAGCTGGCCAACTGGCGCAATAGACCCTTTACTTGGCTCGGGCACTGCAGCGAAATGGCTAGCTAGCTAGCTAGCTAGCTAGCTAGCTAGCTAGCTAGCTAGCCAGAGGTCGACCTGACTAGCCAACAAGGAAGCTGGCTAGCTAGCTAGCGAAGGGTCTAGCTGACTGGCACGCATGCTAGCTAGTTAACGAGCTAGCTAGCCAAGGGTTGAAACTGCCAGCTAGCTAGCTAGCTAGCTAGCCAGCTAGCTGGCCGACCGTCTCACCGGGGCCAGCAAACCAATTTGCCCATGGGCCCCAGCGGAAGAGTGCTGCGGATAACTGGCGACTAGCTGCTGCTGTTGCAGCAGCAGCAGCTGCTGTTATTTCTGCTGCAGCTGCTTCAGCTGCTGCTCCGCAGCGCTGGCGCAGCTGGCCTTGGCTAGCTAGCTAGCCACAGCTACTACTCAGTAGCGAGAGCTAACAGGGAACAGCTAGCTGGCTAGCTCTGCTGCTGCGCTGAAGTGAATTGCCAAAGACTGCTGCTGGCTAGGCAGCCATCGAGGAAGCAAAGTGGCTAGCTAGCTAGCTAGCGAAGTTACTAGACAGCCGCCAGGCTAGCTAGCTAGTTGGCTAGCTAACTAGCTGGCTAGCTAGCTAGCTAGCTAGCTAGCTGAGGGCGAGTTTAATTGGCGGCAGCCTCGCCGCGTGTTCAACAAGAGGGAGCCGCCGGCCTGCCTTCAGGTGTCGGCGTAGGTAACTAGCTAGCTAGCTAGCTAGCTAGCTAGCCAGCTAGCTAGCTAGCTAGCTATTTATCTAGCTGAGTGGCTACGTAACAAGGTAGCCAGCTAGCTAGCTGCCAGCTAGCTAGCTAGCTAGCTGTCACTGGTGCTGAAGGCGTCGGAGCATCGCCTGGGCCTGGGCTAGCTGGGTTGGCTGCAAGGGAGGCAGCTGCTGCTGCCGCCGCTGCTGCAGCAAGTTTTGCTGCCGCTGCTGCTGCGCTGCAGCATCTGGCTCCAGGTCACTTTGCTCAGTAGGAGCATCGCTCCAAGCTTCTTCTGTTGCTGCGTCTGTCTCTACCTCAGCAGCAGGTGCTGTTCTTGCTGCTGCTGCTGCTGCTGCTGCTGCTGCTGTTGCTGCCGTGTTGTGGCTGTCGTCGTCTGTATCGGAGCCGCTGACGAAGCTGCTGTTGCTGCTGCTGTGGGACAGGGGGGGCCTTCTGCTGCTGTTGCTGCTGGGCCCAGTGCCAGCTCCGCGCTGCAACAGCTGCTGCTGCTGCTGCTGCTGCCCGAGACTGTATCTGCTGCTGCTGCTGCTGTAGCCCCTGCCAGCTGCTGTGGCTGCTGTCGCGCTTCTGCTGCGAGAGCAAGCAGCTGCAGCCGTCTCTGCTGCCCCAGTGGCAGGCCTCGGAGGAGTCGGCCATGTTGTCTTGCTGCTGCTGCTGCTGCTGCTGCTGCTGCTGCTGCTGCCCTTTAGGCCCGAATCAAATCCACGAGATGAAGCAGCTGCAGCTGTGGCTGCTGCGCTCGCAGTTCGCTGCAGTGTCGATGGACCTGCTGTTCTTGGAGCCCTCGGGAAGCGGGGCTGCTGCGGCTGTTGCTGCTGCTGCTGCTGCTGCTGCTGCTGCTG
>NW_013652098.1:67500-79295 GCF_000499385.1 Eimeria necatrix
GCGGGGGCGCGGCTCCGCGCGGCCGGCCTGCTGCAGCAGCAGGTCTTGCTGCTGCTGCTGCAGCGCAGCAAGCTGCTGCTGCTCCTCCCCCCGCAGCGGCTGCTGCACCACCCGCAGCAGCACGCCGTCAACGCCCAGCAGCAGCGACAGCAGCTCCTCCAGCAGCAGCCGCTCCCTTGCTGCATGCGGCAGCAGCAGCCAGTCTGCTGCTAGCTGCTGCTGCCCCCAGTTGACTGCAGCAGCGAAGTCGGGCTCGGGGCTGCTGCTGCTGCGCTGCAGCAGCAGCTCCTGCTGCTCCTCCATGGGCAGCGGCGCCGCCGGCGGCACTGCAGCAGCAGCAGCAGCCAGCCCGTGCTGCTGCAGCACAGCAGCCACCGTGCTGCTGCCCCACACTTCTGCTGCTGCTGCTGCAGCATCCCACGGGCTGGGGGCCAGCAGCGCAGCAGCAAATCGAGACAGCGGAAGGCCGCACTCTGGAAGTCCTGCTTTCTCTATGCGCCAGCCGCAGTGTACGTACACCCCAGAAGCAGCAGCAGCAGCAGCTGCTGCTGCTGCTGCTGCTGCTGCTGCGGGATGCTCGGGCGGGGAGTCGAAAGAGAGAGACCCCACGAGACAAACTCGGCGCTGCAGCAGCTGCTGCTGCTGCTGCAGCAACAGCTGCTGCGGCTTCACCAGCAGCTGCAGCGACAAGAACTCCTGCGTCTTCTGGTTCAGCAGCACTAACTCTTCCCCTTGCTGCAGCAGCACATCCTCGTGCTGCTGCTGCTGCTGCTGCTGCTGCTGCTGCTGCAGCCGCTGCGGCAACATATGGGCCGGCAGCATCGAGGGGCGCAGCAGCTTCCAGCGCAGGCGCGAGTCTGCTGCTGCTGCTGCTGCTGCTGCCGCTGCTGCTGCTGCAGATCCTGCTGCAGCAGGACATATCTGCTTCGCTACCACCGGCGTCCCAGGGCCCCACTCCTGCCGCGCATGCGGCCTCTTGCTGAGCTCTGCTGCTGCTGCTGCTGCTGCTGCAGGTTCTGCTGCAGCAGAGTATATGACCTTAGGTGTGGGGCCCTGGGGGCCCCCCGCCCCCAGCAGCCACAGAGCTGCTGCAGCTTCTCCCTGTGGGGGCCCCACAAAGGCGAGCAGCACTTCAGTGCCATGGCTGCAGCAGGAAGGGCCCTGTTTGCTGCTGCTGCTGCTGCTGCTGCTGCTGCTGCTGCTGATTGCTTTGTGGTACGCTGGGTAGGTGGGCAGCAGCAGCAGCTTGCTGCGGGGGCTGCTCGGGAACGGAGGGCTTGCAGACACGACGCATGGGGCCTCTGCTGCTGCTGCTGCTGCTGCTGCTGCTGCTGTGGGTCTAGGCGTAAAGCCGCCAAGGCGACCTGCTGCTGCTGCTGCTGTTGCTGCTGCTGCTGCTGCTGCTGCTGCTGCTGGTGCTTCCTCTACTGTGAGGTACTGGTGGCCTGCCCGCTGCACTGAGACCAAACCCACGGAGCAGTTCAGCAGCACAGGAGAGGCCAGCGGCTGCCGCGGCATTTGCTGCTGCTGCTGCAGCAGCTGCTGCCGCTGCAGCAGCTGCTGCTGTCGCGGCTGCTGCTGCTGCAGGTGCTGGAGTTACTGGCTCAGCTAATGCTGCTATCGGCGAGGTCGCTAACACTGTAGTAGTGCTGGGCCTGATTCTCCCGTTGCTGCTGCTGTTGCTGCTGCTGCTGCTGCTGCTGCCGCTGCTGCTGCTGCTGCTGTTGCTGTTGCTGTCGTCGTTGCCCTTGCTGCTGCTGCAGCAGCAGCAGCAGAAATTTTGCAGCAACAATACCTTGGGGCCTCCGCGGGCTCACAGGCTCCCCAGCAAACGCGGGAGAGGAGGGCCCCTGTATGCGGCTTGTACAGATCTAAACCCTAAACCCTAAACCCTAAACCCTAAACGCTAAAACCCTGAGCATTACACTCCAGACATAGGCCCCTGGTCAGTTAAAACTTGGAAGAGAAGAAGATAAACAACTTTTATTTCTTGCTCTTTTTAACCAGCAGCAGCAGCAGCAGCAGCAGCAGCAGCAGCGGGGCCCCCAAGGCCGAGGGGAGGTGGTGGTTGCTGGGTGGGGTTGTTGTTATCGCAGCAAGTAGCTGAAATAATAATCATTAAATATTCTTCTTTTAAAAGTGTTGAATTTAAAATGCTGCATTGATCATGGTGTGGCCTTCCTGCAGCAGCAGGAACAGCAACAGCAGCAGGAGCAGCAGGAGCAGCAGCAGCGGCAGCTGCTGCTGCCTGGCTGCTGCTGCTGCTGTTCTCCGGCAGATACCAGTATCTCTCGCGGCTACTTTTTGAAATAAAATACTTTTTAAATTAATTTAAGTTTTTAATTTTACTGAACCTCCTGCTTCGCTGGGTACAACGGAGGTGTACAGACACCGCGCGCTTGGCTCTGTCGAGCTGCCGCTCTTCTGGGGTGTATCTCCACCTGCCCATTTTTTCCACTTTGCCCGCACGCATTAATGTCTTTACTGTTTTGAATTCATTTACAATTTATTTAATTATTATTTATTTATTTATTTATTTATTTATTTGCATGAAACCAACTAAAGAGGCTCACAGGCAGCCTGGGCAGAGAGCTCTGTGCAAGGGAGCAAACAAATACAAATTGGATCTGTTCTGTCAGCCAGAAGTGAATAAAGAGTAAATTTAATTCTAAAAGTAATTAAAGTCTAAATTTAAACTTTGGTTTTATAAAAATTTAATTCTAAAAGTAATTAAAGTCTAAATTTAAACTTTGATTTATAAAAAACATTTTAATTCCATTCAAGTTTTGCATTTTGCGGCAGTAGCAGCGCCTGCGCTGCTTCTGCACTCAAGGCGAGAGCTGCCTATACACCCAAATCAGCAGCGGCCAGAAGTAAAGCACTGCTGCTGCTGCTGCTGCTGCAGCCACAGCACTGCTGCTGCTGCTGCAGCCACAGCACTGCTGCTGCTGCTGCTGCAGCCACAGCACTGCTGCTGCTGCAGCCACGGCACTGCTGCTGCTGCTGCTGCAGCCACAGCACTGCTGCTGCTGCAGCCACAGTACTGCTGCTGCTGCAGCTGCAGCCCCTGTGTGTTGCTGCAGCCACTGCAGGCCGCCCCAGGGCCCTTGCTGCTGCTGGTTAAGAAAACTTTGCTGCAGCAGAACCACAAGCAAAGCAGCAGCAGCAGCAAGGACACAGAAGCAGCGCCAATCGCAGGCCACGCAGCTGCTGCTTGTGTTGCTGCAGCAGCAGCAGCAGCTGCTGCTGCTGCTACCGCGTCTTACAGCGTTGTTCTTTAGCTGCTGCTGCACGCAGACTGCACCAGGAGATAACTAGAGCTGCTGCTGGTGTTGCTGCCAAAGGAGCAGCAATAGCGGCAGCAGCAACAGCAGCAGCAGCAACAGCAGCAGCAGCTGCTGCTGCTGCTCTGTGGCCCCTGAAAGACTCAGTCGGATTCATAGGCCTCTCTCTCTTGCTGCTGCTGCTGCTGCTTCTTCCGTTTGTGCTTCTTGCGTTTCTTGCGGCGCTTTCTATCGTGAGAGTTTTCAGAGTCGCTGCTGCCTTCGCTGCCCTCTGCTGCTGCTGCTGCTGCTGCTGCTGCTGCTGCTGCTGCTGCTTCTTGCCCTGCTGCTGCTGCTCCAGCTAACGCATTGGACTCTTCTTCGTCGCTCTCAAAGTCGCGGGGGCGCTTCAGTAAATGAGTTGGTGGATCTGCTGCTGCTGCTGCTGCTGCTGCTGCTGCTGCTGCTGCTTCTTGGCTCTCCGATGCTGTAGCTGCTTCGGCTCCATTTGCTGCTGCTGCAGCTTCCTCCCCACCTTCTTCAGCTTCTGCTGCTTCGCCTCCATCTTCTGCTGCTGCGGGCACTTCGTCCCCATCAGCTGCTGCTGCTGCTGCGTCTCCATCTGCTGCTGCAGCATCGGCCCCCTCTGCTGCTGCTGCTGCTGCTGCTGCTGCTTCTTCCCCATCTGCTGCTGCTGCTGCAGAGTCCGTGTCATCTTCGGGGTCCCGAGCAGCCAGCCGCAGCAGCCTGCGCGCTTTCTTCTTGCTGCTGGGGCGTTCCTCTTGCTGCTGCTGCTGCTGCTGCTGCTGCTGCTGCTGCTGCTCTGCTGCTGCTGCTTCTGCGTCTTCGTCTGTTGCAGCATCTCCCTCCTGCTCCCTGTTGCTGCTGCGCTTCCGCTTCTTTTGCTTCTTTTTCTTTTTGCTGCTGCTGCTGCTGCTGCCTTTGCTTCTGCGGTGTCTCGGCAGCTCGTCATCTGCTTCGCTCAAAGCCCCTTCTATTGAGTCATCAATGAAGTTGTCAGTTTCTTTTTGCTTCCGCTTTTGCTGCTGCTGCTGCTGCTGCAGTCCTCTCCGCTGCTGCTGCTGCTGCTGCTGCTTCAGGTTCTCGGGGGCCGGCCGCAGCGGCAGCGAAGCAGCAATTTGTTTGGCCTCTTCCGCCAGCTGCTGCTGCACCTCCCTCTCCTGCAGCAGCAGCTGTTCCTGCTGCATGCGCCGCTGCTCCTCCTGCTGCTGCTGCAGCAGCAGCTGCTGCTGCTGCCGCTGCTGCTGCTGCTCCCGCTGCTGCGTCAGCCACCGCAGCTCCAGTATTGGCATCATTCTATTTATATGATGCAGCACTCTGTCTCTAGAAACTTGATGGGGCCCCCCTTGTGCATGCGCAGCAGGAACTTCTTCAATACCTTCTGGGGGCACCACCACAACTGTGGGGCCCCCCGGGGGCCCCCCTGGGGGCCCCCCTGGGGGCCCCCCTGGGGGCCCCCCCGGGGGGCCCCCTGGGGGGCCCCCGCTGAGCCCTGCTGCTGCTGCTGCTGCTGCTGCTGACTTTGCTGCTGCTGAGCCGGGTGGGGGCAGCGGCCGGCCGTCGCTGTTGTAGCAGAAGGGGAAACCTGCTGCTGCTGCTGCTGCTGCTGCTGCTGCTACCAGGGGCTTCGGGCCCTCCTCTCCCCCCAATATAGACAATGGGCGGAACTCTGCACGCACCAAACCCTAAACCCTAAACCCTAAACCCTAAACCCTAAACCCTAAACCCTAAACCCTAGTCGTCAAGTGCCCAGAGAATTGATGCACATTTGCGCGCGGCTTGAATTGCGCGCGGCTTGAAAAGGGTTTAGGGTTTAGAGCCGCTGCTCCCTGATGTGCTAGGGTTTAGGGTTTAGGGTTTCTAGCCTCCGCGCTTTACTTCCCTAGGGTTTAGGGTTTGCCGCCTGTGTCATTAAAGTCTATAAGCTTTAGTCTTAGGGTTTGCTGCTTGCGGCCTTCCGTGTTTTCGCGAGACTAGGGTTTAGTAGGGTTTAGGGTTTAGGGTTTGGCGAGTTGGATTTCGAAGCTAGAGGGGTCAAAACGCGCGTCTAGGGTTTGCGGATTAGGGTTTAGGGTTTAGGGTTTGCCCAGTTTGGCCTGGAGCCTCAGGGGGGCGCTGAGAGCTTGGCTAGAAGGGCCGAAAGTGGCTGTAAGCGTTTAGGGTTTAGAATTTAGGGTTTAGGGTTTGGCGAGTCGGTTTTTGAGGCTAGAGGGTTCAAAACACGCGTCTAGCCAAATCCCAAATCCCAAATCCCAAATCCCGAACGGGAGTTTGGCCTGGAGTCTGAGGGGAGCGCTGAGAGCTTGGCTAGAGGGGTCGAAAATAGCTTTTATTGTTTTGCTTCGGCGAGAAGAAAAGAGCAGCAATTCAGTGACGTGTTTCACGAGGTGTACGAACACCGCAGACTCCAGCTGCCCCCGAAGCCCCAGCGCTTTCGTTTGGAAGCAGTCGCACAGAAAGCCCTAGAAGCCGCAAACCACAAATTAGGGTTTAGGGTTTAGGGTTTAGGGTTTGGTGTTTGGGGGCACTGAGGAGGGATAAGGAGGAAAGGGGAGCTTCGAGGGTTCAAATGGGGAGAAAGAAGAAATTTGAGGGTTTGGAGAAATAAAAAAAAAACAAAAAGGGAAATTAAAGGGTTTAAAAGAAAAGAATTTAAAAAAGAATTAAAAAGAATTAAAAAGACAAAAAGACAAAAAGGAATTCAAAAAATTGAAAAGAAAAAACACGAAAAGCTGAATGACAAAAGGAGTTAGAGGGAGTTAATTAAAACAGCCACAACAAACAAGAAAGGGGAAAAAAGGGGTATCAAACCCTAAACCCTAAACCCTGAACCCTAAACCCTAAACCCTAAACCCTAAACCCTGAAGTCTGCACCAAGACAGAGGAACGCAAATCCCATAACCTGTGATGTCTGGCCATCCACGTTCTGCAGCCGTCTCTCGATTTTAGGGTTTAGGGTTTGGGGTTTAGGGTTTAGGGTTTGGGGTTTAGGGTTTAGGGTTTACAATGTTGTATACGAAGCGGACGTCTCGCGGCCACCGCCTCTGGGCAATTTGCATCAGCTCAATGCCCGCCATGAAAAACTGCAGCGCAAACCCTAAACCCTAAACCCTAAACCCTAAACCCTAAACCCTAAACCCCAGGAGAAAGTCCCTTAGAATAAATTGACAGCAGCCCTTGGGATATCAATTAAGGAGCGTTTTGCTGCTGGACCCTCCCGCTGCATTTTGCTGCTGCACTCTTCGCCAGGGTTTCGGGTTTGGGGTGTACGTACACCCCAAACCCTAAACCCTAGCGAAGAGTGTTTGGGGTGTACGTACACCGCAGTCATGAAAAAGCCGCCCTATGGCCAGGTAAACATCTCTTTCTGTGGGTAAGGCATCCATTGCTGACAAAAAATAAAATAAGGCCTGCAGCAGCAGCAGCAGCAGCAGCAGCAGCAGCAGCAGTGTGCGCCTGGCCGTTATTCCCAGCAGCAGCAGCCGCGGCGGCAGCAGCAGCAGCGACCCCAGCGGCCACCCCAGCACATTTCGCACACCAGAGGCTGCAGCAGCAGCAGCAGCAGCAGCAGCAGCAGCCATTCCTTCTATTCCCTTTCTAGCAGACGCAGCAGCCCATCCGCAGCAGCAGCAACAGCAGCAGGACGCAGCAGCAACAAGAACCACATCTCGTCCGAGCAGCCGCAGCAACATCAGCAGCAGCCCAGCAGCAGCAGCAGCTGCCCCGCAGCAACCGCAGCAGAACACAGCGAGCGCAGCAGCAGCAGCAGCAGCAGCAAGCAGCGACCAGAGCAGCAGCAGCAGCAGCAACAGCCCACAGCGGACGCAGCAGCAGCCACCGCCGCCGCAGCAGCAGCCACAGCAGCAGCAGCAGCAGCAGCAGCAGCAGCAGCAGCAGCAGCACCCGGTTGAGCTTGCTGGGATCGGCTTTGGAGACGTCGATCCCAGGCACAATGTCAGTGCGAGCAGCAAGAGCAGCAGCAGCAAGCAGCAAACCCAAGTTGAAAGACACAAACCCTCTGCTGCTGCGCGGCGGCCTGGACTCCAGCACTCGCCGGAAGCTGCTCAGCGCCGCTCGCTGCAGCAACGCACACCCCACACGCTGCTGCTGCTGCTGCTGCTGCTGCTGCTGCTGCTGCAGCGGCAGTGGGGTGGTGGGGCGGGGGCTGGGGGTGAGCTAGAAGCAGCAGCAGCTCGCAGCAAGCGCCAGTTGCTGCTGCTGCTGCTGCAGCTGGGGGAGGAGCTAGCCAGCCGAATAGGCAAAACGCAGAAGCAGAAGTGCTAGCTGCTGCTGCTGCTGCTTGTGCTGCTGCTTGTGCTGCTGCTTCTGCTGCAGCTCTTGATGCTGCAGTTGTCTTAGCTGCTGCTGCGAATAGGGCCAGCTAGCCGCTGAGAAAAAGAGAGAAGGAAAAAGGGCTATTTGCTGCTGCTTTTGCTGCTGCTTGTGCTGCTGCTTGTGCTGCTGCTTGTGCTGCTGCTTTTGCTGCTGCTTTGTCTCGTTTGCTGCTCGTTTGCTGCTTCGGTATTTGCTGCTTCTGCTGCTTTATCCCCTACTCCTACTACCGTTGCCTCTTATTCTTTATTTGCTGTTGCTGCTGCTGCTTCATTATCATCTAATTGCTGCTGCTACTGCTGCTGCTGTTGCTTCGTTACTTTTTATTTGCTGCTGCTGCTGCTGCTGCTGCTGCTGCTTTAGTCCCTTGTGCGGCCTCATCTCTACGCGGTGCCGGTGCTGCTGCTGCGCCTGACAGCCAGCAGCAGCAGCAGCAGCAGCAGCAGAAACACAAAGCTACGGACGACTGCACTACCCCTGCTGCTGCAGCTGCTTCTGCCACAGCAGAAGCAGCAGCCGCAGCCGCTGCTGCTGCAGCAGCAGCAGCAGCAGCTGCTGCTGCTGCTGCTGCTGCTGCTGCTGCTGCTGCTGCTTACTGTCAGTCCCTGGTAAGCCATCCAAACCCCCAGCCCCAAAGCTGCATGCGCATTGCCCAGAAAGGGCGGCTGCAGCGCGAGGCAGCAGCTGTAGCGAAACTCCGCAAACGCCTCGTTGGCCCTACAAGCAGCAGCAGCAGCAGCAGCAGCAGCAGCAGCAGCAGCAGCAGCAGCGGCAGCAGCAGCAGCAGCAGCAACGGGAGCAGCAGCAGCAGCAACGGCAGCAGCAGCAGGCATGAGAGCGACAGGTGCACTTCCTTCGTTCGAGGATATGGTAGGGCTGCAGCGGCCACCCAAGACTGCTGCTGCTGCTGCTGCTGCTGCTGCTGTAGCTGCTGCTGCAGGATTTCCATTAGCAGCAAGGCAGCAGCAGCAGCAGCACAGGCTGCAGCAACCACCAAGTTATAGAGCCTCCGGGTCATAACCCGCCGCTAAGCTTTAGGGTTGGGGCTTAGAGTTTGGATTTAGGGTTTAGGGTTTAGGGTTTAGGGTTTAGGGTTTACTTGGGGTGGCCTGCAGCAAAAAGGCGTTTGGCTCTCGCGAAGTGAATAGCAGCAAGAAACGAAAGCGCCATGGGGTCCCTGGGTTTCTTGGCGCTGCTGCTCTTCTTCTTTTTGCTGCTGCTGCTGCTGCTGCTGCCCTTATCTGCTGCTGCTGCTGCTGCTGCTGCTGCTGCTGGATCCTGCACCTCCAGCGCCCGCTGCACCAGCTGCAGCGCGCGCTCGTGGCGGCCGGCGCTGAGCTGAAAGGAAGCAGCAAAAAGGCAAGCCAGGGCCAGGTCTGCTTTGCTGCTGCTGCTGCTGCTGCTGCTGCTGCTGCTGCTGCTGCTGCTGCTGCTGCTGCGGATGAAGGCCTCGGCGGCGAAGTTGGCCCCGTAGAGGGAGCCCCGCTGCAGCGCCAGCTGCATGCGCAGCAGCTGCTGCAGCTGCTGCAGCTGCTGCCGCAGCGGCAGCGGCAGCAGCAGCTCCAAATGAGCCAGGAGACACCGCAGCACAGAAGGCCGCAGTGCTGCTCTTTCGTCCTCTTCCCAGATCTCTGCTGCTGCTGCTGCTGCTGCTGCTGCTGTTGCTGCTGCTCCCGTTGCTGCTGCTGCTGCTGCTGCTGCTGTTGCTGCTGCTCCCGTTGCTGCTGCTGCTGCTGCTGGCGAACGCTGCGACGCAGGGGACTCCGCAGCTGCTGCGATCCCCAAAGCTGCTGGCGTGCCTGCAGCACCGCCTGCTGCTGCTGCTGCTGCTGCTGCTGCTGCTGCTGGAGGAGACGCAAGGAAACGCAGCAGCAAAGACAGCTGCGAGTGAGCGCCCAGTGCAGCTAAACAGAGACACAAATTGAAGCAGCAGAGTGCAGCAAGAGCAGCATCGCCGTCGCTGCTGCTGCTGCTGCTGCTGCTGCTGTTACTGCTGCTGCTGCTGCTGTTACTGCTGCTGCTGCTGCTGCGGGGTGCGTCTCCTGCAGCATCGCGTGCGCTTGCCTTTTCCCCAAGCCCCTGCTGCTGCTGCTGCTGCTGCTGCTGCTGCTGCTGCTGCTTGGTGCTGCTGTGGCAGCAGAGGTGCAGCAAGAGAGCAGCAAGCAGCCTCTGTGCTTCTGCTGCTCTATTTGCTGCTAAAAGGAGACAGCCGTAATTGTGCAGCGCCCCCAAGGGGAGACACCCAGCATTCAAGAAGGCCTCCACTTTGTCCCTTAGCAGCACCTGCTGCTGCTGCTGCTGCTGCTGCTGCTGCTGCTGCTGCTGCTGCTGCTGCTGGGTGTGCCTGTGCTCGTGTCCGTCGAGCTGCATGGCGGCGGCCGCGTCTGCGTGCGCCTCCCGCTGCTGCCGCTGCTGCTGCTGCTGCTGCTGCTGCTGCTGCTGCTGCAGCGCAGCAGCAAGGTAGTGGTCAGCGAGGCCGTCTGCTTCGGCCAGCAGCGCGAAGGCCTGCAGCACGAGAACTTCACTGCAGCAGGGCAGCAGCCGCAGCACAGCAGCAAGAGCTAGCTGAGCTTCTTGGCCTTGTTTGAGAGCAACAGCACATTCAGCAGCATGAAAAGCTGCTGCTGCATGCAGCCCCGTGCGGCAGCAAGCAGCAGCAAACTCGCGCAGCGCTGCTGCTGCTTCCCCGCGCTGCTGCAGCAGCAAGCCCCGCAGGTAGCTGGCCTCCGCCACCAAGTTGCTGCAGTGGGGGGGGACCCACAGCTGCTGCAGCAGCAGCTCGGCAGTTTGCTGCTGCTGCAGCAGCACGAGCCTGCCGCAGAGCTGCAGCAGCACGGCGGGGTCGCTGGGGTTCGCGAGGTGCGCCTGCAGCAGCAGCTCGTTTTGCTGCTGCAGCCCTGCTGCTGTGCGGCTGTCGCCCTGCAGCAGCGCAGCAGCAGCAAGCGCGCTGCTGCAGCGGCTGCTAAGTGCTGCTGCTCTTTTGAATGCATGCAGCGCTTCTTGCTGCCGGCCGAGCCGCAGCAAACAGTGCCCCACTGCAGCACGAAGTTCAGCAGCAAACTCCGTCTCCGTGTAGCACACGCACCCCGCCTCCTGCTGCTGCTGCTGCTGCTGCTGCTGCTGCTGCTGCTGCTGCTGCTCGCGGGGGGCCGGGAGGTAGGCCACGAGGCGGGCGTAGAGCAGCAGCGCGTCGGCCCAGCGGCGCTGCAGCACAGCGCATGCAGCAAGCCCCAAGTAAGCAGCAGCATGTGTGGGGTTTGCTGCAGCAACAGCAGCAAAGCCTTGTTCAGCTCGGAGGAGTTCTGCTGCGCGGCGCTGCTGCTGCTGCTGCTGCTGCTGCCGCTGCTGCTGCAGCGCCTGCAGCAGCTGCTGCGCGCGCCCCGCGCCGCCGCCCGCTGCTGCTGCTGCTGCTGCTGCTGCTGCTGCTGCGTCGCCGCCGGGGCCCTGCAGCACAGCAGCAGCAAGGGAGAGCATGGCGCCGAGGAGGAGACACAGGAAGTCGGGGTCTTTGAGGCGCAGCAGCTGGAAGTCGGGCGCTGCTGCTGCTGCTGCTGCTGCTGCTTGCTGCTGCTGCTGCTGCTGGCGCTGCTGCTGCTGCTGCTGCGGGGGCGCCGCAGGCCTCGGCGAGGCCAGCAGCAGCAGCAGCCTTCTCCTTCCAGTCTGCTGCCTTCAGCAGCAGCAGCTGCTGCGAGTGGGGGTCTGCTGCATGCAAGGCCTTGAAGAGATAGTGGCTGCAGAGAGCAGCAGCAACGCGGACCCGCCAGTCCCCCGTCCACGCAGCAGCAGCAGCAGCAGCAGGAGCAGCAGCAGCAGCAGCAGCAGCAGCGGGCTCGGGCTCGACGGGGGGCGCGGGCCGCAGCAGCGGGCAGCGGCACGCTGCTGCTGCGTCTCTTGCTGCTGCTTGCTGCAGCAGCAGCAGGTCCAGCTGCTGCAGCGGCCTGCTGCAGACATCGCAGTTCCCATACAACAAGTTGCTGCTGCAGTAAGAAGAGTCCTGCAGCAACTCTTCAAACCCTTCCAAGTCCCCCCCCAAGTAGCAGCAAAGCCCGCAGCCCAGCCAGCCCTCCAGCCGGCTCATTTCTCTCTTCAGCATATCCCGCACAAACACCACATCTCCCCGCCCCAACTTGCCCCCCGGGGGCCCCCCGGGGGGCCCCCCGGGGGCCCCCGGGGGGCCCC
>NW_013652099.1:0-8396 GCF_000499385.1 Eimeria necatrix
CACTATCAAGTCAGTCATGGCCCAGTCGGCGTTAAATAAATCTGGAAAACAGAAACGAATGGTACGACGTTCGGCGCACGCCAGCTCATATGCATCCTGTCTTTTTGATATCCGTGGCTTCCTCAAACTGCAACAATGCTTAGAGCATGACAACAACGGCTATCTAGCATCTTAGAAATAACGATGAATTCTTTGCAACTAGTGTGCAAAACTGTGTCCGCACCTGGTGATTTGTGTATGCTTTTTCGGAGTGCAGCAATTTCTCTTGCAAAGTGCAGAATTGCCCCTTTACCGTATTATACAGAGCAAGAGTGTGCGCAGTCTTCAAAACATTTTTTAAAATCCGGTTTCTTTAGATGAAGCAAGAGTCGGTTCTCTCCGCTGTAGCCTCAAAGGCAATTTTTCCAAATCGTTTTAGTCGTTATCTGCTGTTGTTGAGCAGTACACAAGTATGCTTTGAAATATGACCTCAATCGATCGATGCCAGTGTGTGACTCCGGAGCTGCCAGGCAGCAGAATCTGAATCGTGTTACAATATATAGGCCTGCACGAATGTTAAAGATCGTTCCTGTATCAAAAGCAGCAATATTGGCTGCGCGGTACCGAATCAGATCATTTGTAGAACTCCCAGCTGGAAAACGTTATGACTGTTCCATACAAAGTCCACTGCCAAAATCATGCATACACAGCGGATGATTTTCTTGCTGATAAAAAAAAGATATGTTTTACCGTTTTGCGACAAAGTTATGAATATGATCGATTGTGTCGGAGTTTTCCTGATACTTCGGCAGCTGCTGCAAACGTACGGCAGGGCGTCTCTCGGCTAGATGTCCTGTCCTTATACTAATGCGCCATAAATATTATTTCGCAGCGCTTCCCTATTTCTGCACACATTTCTCATACTCTCGTGCAATCTTTCACGGTATTCGTCCAGCGGCCAGTGCTTTCCTGGTAAGGGATAAACGTACTGGTAATATGCGTATTTTGGATATCTGCAACTGCGAAATGGACGGACATTTTAGATGCAACCCAAACTTCTATAATCATGCCTTTGACTGATAGGTCGTACCATTTTATGTTAGCGTTGACAATCTTAATAAACTCTCTGGGTTGTGCGCATCCAGTCAAGATATACAGCTACCTCATCGAAAGTTTCAAGACGTGATACTTCTACTAACAAAGTTGTCAGCTAATGCAATACATCTAAAATTCGCCATGAATGTTTTCTATGATGCACGATCAGGAGGCCGCGTTTCGAGGCAGGCCGAAATGCATCAAGGGCGATGCAAAAATCTGCGTTTGAGCTTTGAAAACTCTTTTCTGCGTATATTCTGGTTTCTCCAGGAGCTGTAGCGCCTCCTCTGTGAGTGCACGCTTGTGAAAGGGATTTGAATCGCGATGATAAATCAACGCTTTCAAGTGCGCGCTTTTATCTGTGTGTTCAGCATGAGACATAATCAAAAAGAAAGTTCAGGAGGCGCCGGTTCGCTTGGCCACCATTCTATTCTGCTCAAGGCGTTGAATTAAGAACTAGGTTTCTGTCTTATGGAATCGGAGCGTCTTCCCTTCTCACGCCAAGATGTCATATTTGCAAGCATCATGGGCATGTTGCGGAAGCTTAGCATGAAGCATCAGTCATAGCGAATGTCGTTCGATGGACTGCTTTGCCTTCTCTTGACATAGTTTTCCTGCCTCTGCACTTTGGTCAGCGCGGCATTACAAATTATGTATAATGCTGCGTGTGGCTAAGATTCTGCTAGATAGTGAAAATCTGTGAGCCTATCAACTTCCTATGAAAATTTTTCGGTTGGTTCCACTACTAGCGGCAGCTAGTGTTTACTGTTTGAGTATTTCTTAGGCTGTAAGTCTGCACGATGTTGGAGAAGAAACAAGTGGGCAACCGCACTTGTGGCTGTGTGTTTGCGTTCGTTGTCTGATGATCTTAAGCGGCATATTTGCGTGTACCCTTGCATGCAGAGGCAGGCATACTACCTGCTCTTGAGATATTATCTGCTTTTGAGAGCAGCCAGTATGGAAAGGTGGAGCAATCTACTTACTGTCAACTTTCTTTTTGGCATTTCAGTGATAAGCTTACCATCTGAGGCGTCAGTGTTTGTGACAATTATCCTAGAGACTCCATGCTGTGAATTTATTTCTATGGTACACAGCGGAGCTTGCACAATTCGCAGTTGACCCCAATGGGGTAGTGCCATGGCAGCGTTAGGTCTAGCGAAAATTTGAAGCGAACCATTTGCTTGCTGGAGCTGCACTGAAAGTTGAAGCTACGTGCCATCGTTGCGCCATTAAACGATAACAAACAGCGCTTGCTTAGTCCTTTTGGGTTGCTGATGCCTTTTAAAGTGTAAATCTCACACTGTGAAGTTGACTCAAGGCATTCCCTTTTGTAGCACCTTTTACAGGCGCAACTTGCCTTTTTGAAATTTGTTTTAGATGTCGTGTTTTTGCTTTGGCAGGAGTTTCAATGCAACGTCATCGTGAGCAAAAGTCTCTGCTCCATTCTCTGTATTATCCATTGTACGTGTGCACTGGTTTTAGGGAGGTGGCGTCCATGGTTGCAACAATGCCAATTACTGGCTTTCACCGATGATAGCAGATGCGCTGCTGCATTGTGACGCTGCGCTGGCTGCACTCAAGAGGTTCCCTGGGAGTGTTCGGCTTTCTGGACCGCTTTCATTGCTACACATCTAATATTAATGGCTGCGGACACTGAAAGGCAACGAATCTACCACCTATTATCTTGGAAATTTTGGTTTTAGTTGAAGCTCACTGCGTTCCTTCACACAGACATGTGGCTTTGTTATTGCAGCCCACGAGATTTTGTATTTTTGTTTAAAATTAAGTATTTGCATCACCTGATGCTGGACAGATGTGTGCGTACTTACGAGGCGCATATTCTTGTCCTAAGTGACAACGGTTTTTTTCATGGAGTTGTCTCTATTCTTCGGAGTTTGCGCAGAAACAACAAGTTGCTTTTGTGAGGTTTGAAGCTGACAGGTTTCCATACCATCCATAAAACCCATCTTATCTTCAAATGAAAACCTATTTGTTGGTGCCGTACGGGGTCCCGACCACGATGCGGTGACAGCGCCTACTTTTTGTTGTACTTGGATAACTTCCTAGTCTTAACTCGAGCGACAAGCTTTCCGTACTCTCGTCTCCATGGATAAAACGAAGCAAACTCCTGAAATAAATCCCCTTCGTGTATGACACGGAGGCTATGAGTGTTTGGCATGTCTATATACCTAATAATATTTGTATTTCCACGCTCGCGGGATGTTGAAGAGTCAGCGCAGTGCAGGAATACGAACGCGCTCTGATCAGTGGAGAGAGCGAAGCGTTTGCAACTTCACGGAGTCGCACAGCTAAAGCCGAACGAGAGCACTTGATGGTCCGTCAAGGGATACGACCCCTCACGCAGCCCACTTGCTGCTTTTGTGAGGGGGCGGCGGCTTACTCGTTGACATGTGGCTCGCAAAATGCTGATTCGCTCTGCTAGAGGAGAGTACTTTGGACAGGCGGCAAGCTTGTCGGCCAACCCGAAGTCCCCGAACACTTGACACCGCGATGAGATTGTCTTCTTCGGCGTGTTTGTGAAGCTGAACGCAGCTTTGCCTTTCCTTTCACATGCACAGAGTTCAGAGCATAGCGCATTCAGTGAGCTGATGATGTAGACACGTGCAGCGTATTGATCTTTGCAGGATCATAAGGGAGAACTAGGAGATCAGCGTTCGATAGAAGGCGTCGCACTAGCTGGCGCAGAGCTTATTAGACAGATTTTCAGTCAGGCGTCGGTCACTCTTGAACTCTTGCACATGGGGAGCACGTGCTCTCAAAAGTGCGACAGAAGCACACAGGTGTCAAATCGGAGCCACACTAACTACTATATATAGTGTTGTTGGCCAAATGTTGTAGATTCCTCTATTCCTCTCGATTCTGCAGGATGTTTGACGAACCGGTCCAACGTTTTAGGGCACTGCGCTTAGGATCTACTTTGTAAACGTTCCAGTTTCGCTCTTATTTGACGCTCAAAATATGAAGTAATTAATGAGGCTCTTCCCATGCCAGATGCTGGTATTGGCGTTGAATAACTATTTTGCAGAATGTATGCTGTGGAACTTGATTTTCCTCTTACTGTGTAGATTCTCACAGTAACACACTTCCTTTGAAGCAAGCGCTTACGGGCTTAGCAATTAATTAACGGTGGCGCACGGGCTAGTGTTTCTGCTCCTGTAGTGGACTGTTGCGTAAAAGAGCAGCGGCGTGATTCTTTCTAAGTTTTTTGCGTAGCTAGTGCGTTGTTAGACCTTAACGAAAATTGAAAAGAAATGAAGATGCGATTCTGCCTTTGAACAGTTGAGTGCAAGCTGGCTAAGTAATATCGTCGGACCTCGTTCTGCAGGTCGTTTGCATCCGCTAATTACAAATGCATTGGATGTCACTAGCGAACTGACTTAGGTGTAAATTATTAATATTTTTGGAGATCTGCTATATTCGTGCTGCACGCAACTGCACAGAGTCTTTTGTGGCTATTTTCACTTTTTGCTGATCATTGATGTTTGTTTGGGGTCAATCATGTGGCTGCTTGTTTGATTGGGTTTATGCATATTTCAGGTCTGACGATGATTTCTTACCGGGGCGCGTGGAAAATGAGCTATCTGAAAGATCGTCTTTTTTTGATGAAACGGCATTTTAAATGTGCAGGGAGTGTGTTGAAGACTTTACACGGGCTTCTGAAATTAAAGTTGTGCCATTATATGAGTATGATCGTGCAAATGAAGCAGTGGTTATTCCCAAGTCATGCAGGATGTGAGGTGGGCTGAACGAAATTAGCCAGTCTATGATTCAGTGTAATAACTGAAACCGAAAGCTGATGTGCTTTTCTCCCTAGCCGTAGTTAGGCATTGCTGTGATAGGAAGCGCGAGATTCTCAGGTCTTCAATATGCGTGCTGTAATTTTCATGCAACGAAAGATGAAAGTTGCCTCTCGGGAAAAACACATTCATCACAGTAAGATGTGTATAGTGCATAGGTGTTCACGGCATTGAGACTTGGGTTGACGACATTTGCCTCCTGTTAACGCAGCGATGGCGTTTCTTTAGTTTTTTACTTGCGTACTAACCTCTTCTGTGTTATAGTTGGTGCGGGCCATCCATATCCAGCTCTAAGCGTGCGTTGATGAATGTTTCGGCTTGCTAGTCTTTGATTAAAAGTGCGCTTAAGCGAAAAGAACATTCGGCCCGTTAGGAATGCTTGAACGTACTTCCAGATTGTGAGAGAGAGGCAGCGAAGATTGCAAATCGAATGCAGGAAAAGCAGGTGTTGTTCCGTGTGCGACAGCGCTGCATTGGTGCTTCTTCAAAACAAATTTGCGGTTTTCAAAGACGCAGTGTTATATGTCAGGGGTGTATGTGCGGAGCTATACATGCACATAAATGCATGAGAAGTACCGAAATATTGCAGGGCGTATGTCTTGCGAGCCTGCAAGCAATGAGCCGTAGTCTCGTTTATTTCATTTATATTAGAATGACCTGCGCCTTTACTTAAAACGACACAACACAGTCCATGGGGCTGCTGCTTGATTACTATGTTCCAGGCAGTGGAAAATGCGTTTCCATGAGCTGGACATAATGCGCTGTTGCGTTGTATTCTGCGTGTAGGATCATGCATCGTGAACGTTGCTGTACATGCACGCAAATGGATGGTTATTCTCGAAATGTCGCAGGGTGTACGCGTTGCTAGGAGGCAAACCATGAAGTTTGGCCTTGCTTATTTCATTGTGGTCAGCATGACGTGCCTCTATAGTTTAAATGATAAAACAGCGCCCATGCGGCTGTCGCGCGTGTACTAAGCCAGTATAACTTTTCATGAGGTGTGTACTGAATCAGTGCATATGTGAATATGTGACGGTTGCACTTCTGTTTTCGCCCACAAGTGCACGCACGTAAAATGTGCTGAGTTTTATACAAGTTTCGTCATGTGCACATAAGAATGTCCAGTTAAACTGATGAGCCGCAAGTATTATCGCAAGAATTCTCAAGTCGTTGGCACATCATTGGCCTCCTTCCGTTGCAGTATGTAAGTTTTGCAGCCCCAGCAGACACTAATAGCAAAATGTGTATAGCAATTTTTATTTTCCGTTTCCATCTGTGCGGCCGCGAAAGTGGCATTGCTGTAGAATTTTCCCCTGCATCTGGCCACGTCAGAGACATTGCTGTTATTTATCGCATCTTCAAGAGTGCATGGGCCTGGAACATGCCTGCACAGCAATTGCGCTGATCACCTGTCAACACAACAGCACTGCGTTGTCAACACAACAGCACTGCATGTGAGTTCAGTTAACTAGCGGATGGGGCTTCGTGACCATACAGAAATTTTCAGAACCAAAAGCGACCATGAGTATTGATGCATTTACGCATTTGCACTTCGTAAACATATGTCACTGCATCACTTTATGTCAAACAAGTGAGATAGTGGAATATAGAAGGTGAGTAGATAGAGTAATGTCAAACATAGGAGGGCATTGCCCCCTGATGAGCGTTTGCAGTTTTAGAGGCAAGGTACTCGATTCTCACAATTTGTGCAAATATGATGCTTGAAGTTACTTTTTTTCAAGCCAGTGAACCTTCACTTTCATGGCAAGATGAGCGTTATCTGGCACAATGCGAGTAAAAGTTGTTTGGAAGTGCCTCTGCATGCATGCGAATATCTGAAAGCGTACAGCAGCTGCTCAAGAAAATGTCCGTTTAGAAAGCTTTGTTTCACAAAGTGGTAGCTAAGTCAAATTTAACGCGGGCCCTCAGGCTACAAAAACTCAGGAAGAATCATTACTGCACAAGCAGCTGCTATTTCAAGGATGTGGGTTTCTTGCAAATATGCTTCTGAAAAGCGTAGGACTTAGCGGACGATTAGAAAGAGCCTCTTTAATTCATATGCTATGTGGATTTCGACCTTTGAAGCTTTGTATTTCTCCTCTACCTTAAAGGCGATGGTCTAATAGCACGATATGCCCGCCATTGCAGATGTGTGATGACAAAACTTTTCTTCGTGACGATCTGGAGGATGTGAGCCATACAGAATGGCACATAGCAGTATCATAATTGCGGTTCTCTGTAGGCTCAACGCGAAGTGCGCTTCCACTTACCAGACTGGTGAAATTGCGCAGATCACTTTTTCAAGCGAATGAGCAAGATTATGTGAAACATGACTTGTCAATAACTTTCGAAGGTAGCACTTGCAAATTATTTGAAAATAGATGCAGAGAAAATAATTGTTGAATTCCTTTCGAGCTACACGGTCTTTAGCTCTAAGCATCGCGCGGTAGGTTGTGCGTTTCTTCCATTGCCTCGTGGATCCTGAGGGCATTGCGTAGAGCTCACTCCTTTGTTTCCATACAGCGTAAAAAGCCGGTGTTTTGCGCACCAATTGAGCATGGTAGAAGATCAGAATACAGTCATTTTAGAGTCCACGCGGTGCCTTCGTAGATGTATGTCACGTCAACGCATCCAGAGCCAGTTTATATGCATTCTCGTCCACACATGCAAGATTCCTGAATACAACTCGTTACTGATGGGTGACTTTGAGTGGAAAGCGGCTTTGGGTCATGCTTGATTTTCTCTTAGAAGGATTATGGCGGTAATGTTAATAAATAGTTTGTAAGAACGCCAACGGCGGGAAAAGCAAATGGATTGGAGCCACTTATTTCACACAATTGGTACAGAGGGCTTTACCAAGTGCGTTGCCTTACGTCCACTGTATCTTCTATAAGGATCATGTACCGAAACAACTTACAGATCATTTGCAGATCATTTTTATTTGCTTTGCTTTGTTCGGTATCGTCCTTTTCTTTAGGCGCCCACGTTCCCAGCAAGTTCCTATTTTACACAGCATTTTGAACAAAATCTCAGCGCATGCTTTACACGTGCTTTATACGTGTTGCGGTTTGCATCTCGCCTTTTCCTCCAGCGAGCTTGCAGCATGATAAGGCGAAAAGTAGCTTATTGCGCCTATTCCGGTTCTTCCAGAAGTATGTCACGTACCGTTCATGTGTAATGTCTTACGGAATGCCTTTTCTGCAAGAGTACACCGTTACGGCATGCCTCCTCGAGCGTGAAAGCTCTATCACGACTCTATCACAGCTCTTATAGTGTACCTGACATAATGTCGTTTCGCGGCTGTTCAACGTGCGCCTTCATGCTGCGCAAGAGTCTTACAAAGTGCTGGAATCTTTGAAGAACATATGTACGCATTTCTCTATTCCGAGGCTTGTATGAGCCTCGCAGTACGCAGATATTCGTCTTTTTCTACTGAGACATTTAGTACAACGATTGAACGTTAAGCATTCGCTTTGAGCGTCAATTGATTCTTGCATTTGAAGA
>NW_013652100.1:5000-7500 GCF_000499385.1 Eimeria necatrix
GCTGCTGGAGCACGACCTTTCTTTCCTTGACCGTGCTGCTGCTGCTGCTGCTGCTGCTGCTGCTGCACTGTTGCTGCAGGTTGCTCACAGCCAACGGCTGCTGCTGCTGCGGCTAACGCCTTTAGATCTTCGGATGCTGCTGCAAATCCCAGCAGCAGGAAGCATCATTCCTCTCTCCTTTAGGTTCGGCGCCCCTTAGGCCTGCTGCTGCTGCTGCTGCTGCTGCTGCTGCTGCTGCTGCTGCTGCTGCTGAAGCAGCAGCTAACTGGTCCCCGCTTAATTAGAGCCGCAGCCTCGAACCGCAACAGATTCAGCAGCAGCAGCGTCTACAGCAGCTGCTGCTGTTGCTGCGGTAGATTTATTTTTGACTCTGCTGCTGCTGCTGCTGCTGCAGGAATCGTTTGCTGCAGTTTTTAGAGCTGCTGCACTTCGACCTACAGGCAGAGCCCCCGCGGCTGCCTCCTGCTGCTGTTCGTCTTGCTGCTGCACCTCCTTCTACGCCGCTGCAGCAAATGGCGTTCTCGCAGCAGCAGCAGCAGCAGCAACAGCAGCAACAGCACTACTTCCAGCACCACATGCAGCAGCAGCAGTCTGCTGCTGCTGCTGCGAGCAGGCAGCACCTGGCGCATGCAGCCAACGCAGCAGCGTCCAGCGCTCCTGCTGCAGCTCCCCTAGTGCCGACAGCAGCAGCAGCAAATCTTGCTGCTGCTGCTGCTGCTCAAGCAGCTGGCGAGGGCGCCTCTCGGGTCCACGAGTCTGCAGCAACTGCTGCTGCTGCTGCTCCTTCTGGGGGCGGCGCGGCGGGCGTGACGCCGGCGAGCTCCGCAGCAGCAGCACCAGCAGCAGCAGCAGCAGCAGCAGCACCTGCTGCTGCTTCCCAGGCCACTCCTGGGGCCGGCTCGGGGGGCTCTCAGCCTGCTGAGCCAAAGAAAAGGGGGGGCGGAGTTGCAACAAAGAACAGAAACCGGAAGAAAGCTGCTGCTGCTGCTGCTGTTGCTGCAATTGTGCTCGAAGCAGAAGACAAGAAGCGTGCTGCGCTGCTGCAGCAGCAGCAAGAGCTCTTTATGCAGCAGCACGGGCTCAACCCTGCCTTCCACGAGCAGTTTTTTGGGCCGCACGTCAGTGCCCAGACGCAGGAGCAGCTGCTGCAGCAGCAGCAGCAGCAGCAGGAGCAGCTGCATCAGCTACAGCAGCACTTGCTGCGAGGCTGCAGCGCCAGCGCCCATGCGCTGCAGCAGCACCAGCTGCAGCAGCAGCGAACCGCGGAGGAGGTGCAGCGCCACCGCGCGGCTGCGGCTGCTGCTGCTGCTGCTGCTGCTGCCTCAGTGTCTGCTGCTGCTGCTGGTGCGGGCCTGCCGGGAGCGGGGCACCCGCTGCAGCAGCAGCACGCAGCAGCAGTAACTGCCGCAGCAGCAACAGCAGCAGCAGCCCGCGACAAACGGCAGCAGCAAGCCTCCCTGCCGCGCTTCGCAGACTCAATAGCAGCAGCAGGAGGGACATCAGAGCTTCTTATTCCAGAAGTAGACGAGGAGGACTTCCTTTGAGCAGCAGCAGCAGCATCAGCAGGGTCTGCTGCTGCTGCTGCAACACGATTTGCTGCTGCGGCGGCAGCAGCACAGTCTGCTGGTCTGCTGCCGCAGGAGCAGCAGGCGCTGCGACAGCAGCAGCAGCAGCGGCCGAGACGGCAGCAGCTTTAGAACCAGCTCACGCAGCTGCTGCTGCGCTGCAGCGAATTGCAGCAGCAGCAGCAGCAACAGCAGCAGCAGCAGCAGCGCAGCAAGAGAAGAAGCAACCGAACCCCGCTGCTAGGCCAGCTGCAGCCGCTGCTGCAGCTGCCGCTGCAGCAGCAGCAGCAGCAGCAGCAGCTTACCAGGTTGCACTTGTTCATTTTGCTTTTCAGGATTTAACAAAGAGGAAATTCCTTTTTGTGTCTGTCGCATTTTTATTTATTTTCTTTTGCTGCAGCAACTGTCTTCGCTCTTTTTCTCTTTCCGTTTTTAATCCTTTTTTATTTCTTTAATCTTTTTTCTCTTTTTTTGATTTCTTTTTATCTTCTTTTCTTTTTGTTTCCTTTGTCTCTTTCTGCGTTTTTTTGTTTCTTTTTCTCCTTTTTAATGACTTTTAATTCATTTCTTTTATTTCTTTTATTTCTTTCTTAACTTTTTACTTTTTATTTTTCATCTTTTCTGTTTTTTTCTGTTAATGACTTTTATTGCATTTATATTTAAAACAATCCTTTAGCCTCTTTTGTTGTTCTTGAAGCTCACTGAAGGAGAGAAAAGGACAAAAAGAGATAAAACAGAAGTCAAAAAGGGGCAAAAAAGCAGCAAATAAAAGACAAAAAAGACAGAAATAAAAGAAAGAAGAATAATATAATATTCAAATAATTAAAAGGAAAAGAAAAAGACAAAAAAGACAAAAAAGAAAAACACTTCTGAGCCAATTTGCTGCTTCGCGCTGGGGCCTCTTCGCCCACGAGCTGTCTGTACACCCCAACTCT
>NW_013652101.1:0-8836 GCF_000499385.1 Eimeria necatrix
GCGAAGATTCAGGACGGCTATTAGACGTATGCTGCTGCCACGCAGCTGTACAACGCCAGAAGGTAGTCCACAGGCATTCAAAGCAGTGGAATGTGGCGAGAGAAGCAACAATGGATTCGATGTGGACAGGCACCGCGCTAGTAATTTGGCAGCAACTTGTCCTAAGTAGACGTTGGACTTGGATATAGGTACGGGGAGTCACAGAGGCAGGCAAACAAGCAGCAAGAGCATTTAATAAGTGCACAATAAGGAACTGTAACTATAGAATCAAACCACGATGCCTCCACTAATGATGGTCTTAGAACGAAGTGCTCGCTTACAGTGAACGAACAAGGACACGTCGAGAACCCCAGCGCTAGCGAGAGTGACGCGATCCGCAGAGACAATTAACTGCCACCGTTTTGGGCAAGCAAAACCTGCGACAGTCACTAAGAGGCACAAAACAGCATTTGCAACAAGAAGTACCTGGCAACAGACAGCAAGACCACAAATGCAGGTACCGCTGACGCAGCAGACACTGGGGCAACAGGGGCGACGGTGCAAAGGCGAAGCGAAAAAGAAATAGTACAAAAATAGAGGCGAAAGAAGCTAATGTTGAAGAATCAGGTAGCAACACAAACAGAGACACTTCAATTAAGCAAACTTTGTTGTTAGTTCAAACCCTAGCTGCGTGAATTCCTGCAATTGTCTCATTCTAAAATATATAGAAATTAGTTGAAGTAGTAAACACGGTGCTTCGTGTTGCGAGCAACACCAGTGCATGAAAATGAGCTCGAGTGCAGAGATTTGGTAGGCTGCGTGTAAGGCTACCAAGGTCTGCATAACAAAGTCATTTTTGCTCCGCAGTAGGTTCGGGCTTGTAACATGTCTGTATCCGGCAGGAATCTGTGTTTGCCTTGGGATTACGCGTTGCTGACAAATCCCAGATCAGCTCAGTTCCGATATTTTTAAAAAATGCCATTTTCTTGAAGTCGAGCAGGCGTTTCTATACTACGAGTACCTTAGCAGGGGCTGGTGCTAGCTTGCCCAACAATAATGGTTGACTTAGGTGCTAGATTGGCTAGATTGCCTTCGGTGAGCTGCCAGTGGGATATATTCTGATATGTTGTGAGTTGCTGCACGCCAACCATTACAGCTACACATAGCGGCTTAAATTAAGCCCTCCTCGGGGCAGCGAGGGAGCGCCAAATTTTGAAGACGTGTACTCGCCTTCACAACCTACGGGCTATTAGAATGTTGAGAATGGCCTCGCCTGGATGTCCTCAGGGCGGCCACTCGGAGGGGAATCCCGGAGAGGAAGTGTTCAGAGAAATCAGTTCTGGAGCTTCAGATTTTCTTGAACAACTAGAATGGAAACACCATGAGGACTCTGGGAGCTCTTATGGAGGTCTCTCCCACCGATATGAGGATATACTGAGAGTACTAGAGCCGGAGCCTGCTTAGGTTACACACCGCATGCTTTTACATTGCAAAACTCTATTGAGAGTCAGGTCTGTCACTTATGGAGAGGTCTTAATGCTACCAATATGAGAGGAAGCAACAGAGGCCCTGGCGAGCATCGGCAGGATGTCAAGCAAAAGGTGACGAGAAAAAGATAACATTGCAGTTGAGGCCGCTTAGAAAGCTATCAGAAACTACCGAGGAAGTGGAGCAACATAAAGGGCCGTGAAGATAGAGGCTAGCGAAAGAGGCATTAGCCTGTTGTGAGTACAGAGTCCGCCGTTATCTGGCATCAGAAAAGCATGGCGCTTAGCAGCGAGAGCGAACTTGGAAACTTAGAGAAATATGACAGAGTTACAGTAGAATGGCACAGTATGCTAGAGAATGCACTACGTTGAGCTGAATCTGGACGGCGCCTCACGGTAACAAGGGACGTCCAGCGCCTGTCCGTGGGAAGAGTGCAACTCAACATTGAACGCTGGAGACTAGGCATTGCTTAGGAGAAAGAACTGTTTGTAGTAGAAGTGGTAAGTTGAGGCTCTGAGCTGCTGTGACAAAGCCCAAAGCCAGAAGTCTCTTCCCTTACTGCAAGAAGCAGTAAGGGAAAGCATTGCTGCTACTCTTCAGACACGAAGAAATAGAAAACGTCCGCTAGCCAAAAATGCATAACAGCCTCTTCCGTTGCCAGCAGAAAATTCAATTACACGTCAGAAGCACTATTACAGAGTGTGTAGTAAGCCGTGAACTGGATACCGGAGGCAAAGTAAGAGGTGGAGCAAACCTAGGGGTTATCCCGCATGAATGCGACTGTGGCGAAAGCTATTGATTGAAAAGGTAACTGAAAAATTCCATTTTAGGGCTATATTGGCTCAATTAACGCACGATTAGGAGGCAGGTTTAATCTTACGAGCTGGAAGCCTACGTGAATGACGGCGTTGTGGCGTACCCGCAGAGGGCAATAGCGAAGAAAAGAAAACACGCACTTGTGTTCCCATATGTAGGCGACGTCCCAGAAGATGCCCTTATTTGCGCAAAATACTATCTTACCGCCACCAGCAAAAACGAATAATTGCGTACTTTTCAGAGTGCGCAAGAAAGATCCCAATCAGCGCAAAAAGTCCTTTGTACGTCAATGTTTTGTCCAAGGTCTTTTCACTACAGCGGTACAACGCAGGTAGAGTGGTCCGTTTCATGCAGTTTGCGGCGCGGTTGATACCTGGCTTTTTCTTCACAGGCAACAGAAGCCCATATTATACATCGTTTTGCATATTTGCGACATGGAAACGAAGCGTTTAATAATTACTAGGCTCGCAGCGTGCTGCAGGCAAGACGCAGTGCCACCCAATTTGAGTCGACAGTCTCCGCTGCAAAACTCTTTGAACAGCAATGGGCATCTGGGAGACTTGCTGTAGCTTTTGTTAGGAGTAAGGGCATATAAACAAAGATCTGAGGCAGGCCATAATTGCTCTGGATGTGATGCAGCAGAAAGTGCGCACGCATTCTTAACCCACGATGCGCTTCAGCAGACTAGCTTCTGAAAGTTATTCTTTGCCCGCTAAAAGCACCCTTGTGCTTCTAGTGTGTGCTGTGATGTTCCTTCTCTTGGATGTCAGTGTCACCATTCGTGCCATACTAAGCATTCTTCTGCCGATTTCAGAACTCATGAGCTTTTACGCTTCCAATTTCTGTGTTGAATTTGAAAGCCTGTCTCTTCAGCAAGCGAAGGTTTTTAGAAATTGCCGTTTGATGGGTTAATTGTGCATCACGAAGGACATGGTTGAATGGCTTGGAGATTTCCATGTGGACTAATTTAAGGGCGCTTTCTCCGACTTTTTTCGTGCTTTCTACCTGGTAAAATTTTTGAGAGAATTTTATGGGTGACTAAAGCAAGCAGCGATAGTTGGGTGGCTTTTCGCTTGTCACTGGTACATCTTGGAATGTGGAGCCGAAGGTACAATGCTCGAAAGTATCTGCAGGCATGGTGAAGCAAACAATGAACTTTAAGCCGCTTGCGACAGTATCAAGTGCGTCGCTGATCCGAATAAAATAGTTTTAGAATCTCATGCGTGTGCAGTATTCGGTCTGGAAACAAAGTTTCCACTCAAGCAGAGCTTCTGTGAGCTACGAACAGGCTCCGTAGGAGCAATGTAACACTCACGTGCGAGTTCCGCACAAGCCCCTCGCCTAGTTTAGGAAGCTGGGTACAGGAAGGAGGGACATGGAGGCTACCAGCAACGGGTAAAACCTATCTTTGAGGTCGTCATGCGCCACAGAATCCCACTAGGACTTTTCGAGCTGACTGTGCAGTCCCTGTGCCACGGTGTGGATTTTTAATGCACCTCTGCGAGGTTATCCGTGATTTGGAAAACAAGGTTTGGCCGCTTTTGCATGCATCACTTTGTCTTCATACAAATGTACGATCCTTACTTGGGACAGGACGCTCTTGCTCGTAGATATCGAGGAATAACGCGCAGGCTGTAAGGAGTCGCATTTGCATGGGGCGACTGTTGGCCCTGTCGTTCCGAGTAGTATGCTGCGGTTGCCACCTTCAATTCCCAACACGTTCAACCCCCAAAACGGACAGGGTCAAGCGGCATAACTCTGGACTTGCTGGTTCGGTGCATCACGGCGTAAGGGCAAAAGTGCAGTAGCAGGTCAAGTCAATGGCTACGTCCCTGCCGGAGCGAAAAGACTCCCTTATTTGCCCTCATAAGGCCAAAAATGCCATTGCTATTCTCTAGATTGATCACATCAGCTCGTGCGCTCCAAACAGTTCTGGGAGCATTTGATGAAATGGTGCATTGGGGATGGTGCCCTTCCGCGGGTTTTTCCTTGTCCACTTCGGAAACGAGCATTCTAAATGAGCTTTGCTTAATGAACTGGCGACCCCTGATGCAGAACGCAATCATTAAATATCCGCTTTCACAATGCAACTTTCTAGTTTGTGCGTTTTTGTTCGTAAAAGGTTTTCTTGCATTTGAGGTGCAATGGGAGTCTATTCCAGGTTCTCTAAAAATTGAGGAAAACCTTCGAAAGTTACGCAGGTGTTCCTGCCAACAGGATGAGCATGTACAGTCTCATTAACCGTACAAAGGTTTTTTTTCTGGCTTGAGTGATTCAGTTCGTGCGTATTACACTGGGGTGCGAACGTGTTGGGAACCTAGCATATTGACATAGATTCAAAAATGCAAGGTGCTGTTTGCATTGGCAGTGTTATCGTCAATCGGCTGTAAAAACGTAACGACCCAGGTTTCCTCCGCAATCACCTCAGATCGTGAGTTGCGAGCTGCAGTTCGTTGGAAGGCTGATAGAATCTTGAGCATGGTCTTCAAACACTGCCATTGTTCTGTAATCATGCATATCTCGAAACGACAGCTATCCATTTGTGGGTGTAGAGTCAAACGCTACTTTAAACAAAAAGAGAAACAAGAGATTTGTCCAAGTGTGGCCGCTCCATGACGTGCATTCAAGTCGCGGTGAAGGTATTAGGAGCGCGACTGCGCTGCAGACAGCTTTCTGGTCTTTAGTTGCGGTATTCCAGTAGACTGCATCGAGGGGCAAGCTGATAAATCTGTCGCAAGCTTCTTCCGCAGAATTTCATAGAGCCTCCTTTTTCGGGGGACAGCTTCTAGGTCTCTGAGTAGAAAAATGTCAGTTAACCTGCGCGAAATAAGCGCTCCAGCGCACCGGTCACTGCAACAAAGTTATCTTGCCCCTTATTTAACATCTCTAAGTCTCAAAGTGTATATCCTTGTTTGCAAAAGACACAAGAAAGCGTTAGATGCATCCGATAGCCGCATGCATAGGCACGTCAAGACAAAATCTCGCCTCTGGACGCCACAAATTTGTCTTCAGTGATCGATAGTGTGCTTAGTTTTGTGCAAGAACGGGCTTCTATTTATTTTTAAATAAATCCGGAATGACGTGTTTCGTGTAGGCCAAGCCGACACATGAGTCGCGGGCTATCTACATTATGCTCATGTGATACAGAAAGGAAATCCGGCCTCCTGCCCCGTCACCTATCGCTATGAATGCTCAACAGGTACCTAATGGCGAAACTGCGGCTATACTACAGGAAACAGTCAGTTTGGCTGACTCACGCTATGAGACCCCGATGAGTGAGACCGTTCTTCAGCCCGAACTCTCAGTTAGTACGTTTGTAATTTGTCCAGTGTTCTATATAGCTGTACCTCAGTGGCGAGCTAAAAGTGTGTAATCATGCAGCAACCATCAAATTACAGATGAGCGAAATTTACGTGACCAGCAGAGAAATAGTATTTAGTGTCCATGTGGCCTTGCTTATGTGTATCAGGTTGTACGTAATCCTGTTTGTTGGTGCTTTTGCAGAGGTATTTCAAAAACTGTGAAGGTTTCCTTCATGGTGCACGAGAATTCTTGAGGCCCTTTTAACAATGCGGTCTGATTGCAACGAAACTAATACAATGCATCTCCGTATTCTCTTGCTATTTACACTTTTTCCAGAGTGCAATTAAGTGTGCTTCGCTGCACTGTGGGCAGATTTTTCCACGCTCCCATAGTTCCCACTGCTTTACGCTTTTTGCGAAGGATAAATCAAATTGCGGGGAGGTTGGCATTTAGTCCTGGTCTTACAGCACGAGTGTTCAGATACTGATGTTTCGTTTAGTATAGTGCAATGATGCACCCACAGTAGAACTATACCTCGTTCGAAGCCCATCCGCCATCAGCCTGTTGCACTCTCTACACCTTTTCCGTTTCTGGCGGGATTATCCTTTCTCTCATTTGCCACCTAATGGCAGATCCAATTGTGTTCTAAGCAGCACGATAACATCATGCTCTCACTTTCATGCGCCTGCGCGAATCTGTCAGGTTGAGCAGCCCACTTACAGAAAGCACATCACAGCGTCTAGCGGTCGTAGTTGCAAACGACCCTTCAACGTAGTGCTACTAGATCGCTGCCATCCGTGCTTTCTATATGTATAGACTTCCTTGAGCTGGTGCTGCCCCAACAGGGGCAGAAGATCTCGTGAGCGCAACAAGCCTACCTCTTTGCAGTCTACGTGAATGCATCAAGGCCTCGAGGCAGCGTCAAATGCTCGCGCACTCACAAGAATGTCCCAAAGGTCCCTTTTGCGCTTGTCATCGTAAAATCGAATTGTCGTTCAAGCAGTTTACCTTTATAATATGCTTCATGTTAGCTTTTTTCGATAGACGCTTGTGGTGTGAAGTCCAGTTAAAGCCACTCGTACGCCTATCCTCGCACTCAGCATTGATAGATTCTTAGCTACATCCAAGCTGTTGATGTCACTTTCCAGTGGGTAGCTCTTGTTGTGCTCCTCGTCAGCATGTACATCACGCGATTTCACCCTTTGACTCATCACTGCGCTCTGAGCCTGTTTTCGTCTTGCAGGGTGATGTAATGTCTTGCTCAGCTCGTGAGTAAAGCAAACGAATTGTGCTAAGCAGCTCTAGAGAGATTATGCGTGCTTCTAAAATATATTTGTGAAGTGGAAGCGCATCGTGTCATCAGCATGACGGACCATAGAACTGGGGTTTGCAATAGAATGGGCAATGGGTTTTGTGTAGCATTTCATGCGTCAGCGGATTATTTGAACAATGTGGCAGGCCATAGTGCTAGGATTTGCAATAAAATGGGCAATTGTTTTTGTGTAGAATTTCATGGTTTCAATGCGGGTTGCGCCGTCACACAGCTCGAAATATTAAACGCGCGTATTTAATTAAGGCGAAATCTGGCAAATGTAAGAAACACCTGTGTTGTTCAGCTCGCATTTACGATTTAGCACTTCCAAGCACTTCACAGGGCTTCGTGGCTTTGACAAGTTGTACACGTGACAGAACGATTATCGAGCCTTAGATGTTTTTTTCTTTCACTCCGTCGCGTAATATCTACGCGTGTTGTTGCGCAGTACGTTTTGTTCCTTTAGATTTATTGAGCAACACGAAATTGATCTTTGGTTTTGGCTTGTTACAGATTTAGATAGTGTAGCTTGCAGCGTGCATATGTCCTCATACTGCGTTTCGTGCCTTGGTATCCGTGTCATCATTATCTTGAAAACTCATGGAGAGATTCAGGACTTTCACGCGAAGGACGAGGTTTACTGATTTTGAGCTGCAGATAAAAACAAGAAAAACGCTTCTTTTCTCAGTGCATTTGCGTTGCTCTGTTGAGGGTGGATTCAGAAATAATAGTTCCAACGAACGCTTTTACTCGTATGCACTGCGCCCATAGAAGCAACTGTTTGTGTGGGGCATTTCTGCCTGGTCTCAGATGCAACACAGTATACAAAGTTGCGAAACGGGTAATCGTTTCAGTTTTGATGTTGAGTGAATGGATACTGATACTGTTCATTGCATGCAACTGTTCACACAAGAGGAACGAAGCCAAGCAGGACCATTGAGCTTTATCATTGTGTGCAGCTGCCCACAGGTAAAAACCAGAGCCATGCAGGGGAAAATGCTCTTGCTTTTAGTTTGGAGATGGAATCTCTCGCTGGGGCCACGGAAAGTTTTTACATATGATCAACTTGTTCCTCGCAGAGTCTAAATGCCTTCTGTATTCCTTGCGAATAGAGGCCACATGCTTTCATGGTTTTGTTTCTTTATCCAGATGCTAATATTGAGGCTTCGGCGCAATGTTCCCGCTTTGCACTTTTTTTTACAGTTATATCCATTTGGAGAGTCGCGGCCGTTAATGACACGTCATGCGCTGTTCGCGTCTATACAAAAGCGGTGCAAAGATCTTATGCAAAGCACAGTGACCAGATTCGTGTCATTGAATGCTGCAGAGCAAGCTTCATGGGTACAGAAGTCTCACTAATTGCCATATAACTTGTGGGGAAACAAAAGCGTCTCTGCAAGAGCCAGCCCGCGTTTTCCTCGGAGAATTGTCTCTGCTCGTAGCTACAGGGGGCCACAAAAGCGGCTAGTTTTGTTGAGCATTACCTTCAAGAAGATGCGTTTTGCTGAGTTTCAAGGCCAATGTGGGACTGCGAGCGGTTGCCAAGATTGTCTCAGCGACTGTGTTGTGTCACTGGCTTGCCTGCATAATACAGTTGCAGCCATACGCTAATCATTGCAATTGAATTCAAAATTGATTCGCTGAAATTTTAACATATAGAACATTTATGTTCAGAGCTGACCTCTGCCATGGGCAGAAATTGCATTTCTTGGCAGAACTTGGCAGGGACTCGGCTAGCAGCCTCTGAGAATGTGCAATCGCGATGTACTTGCTTCCTGTGCCGAAGGCACCTCAGCGACTACTCCCTACCTATTTCGACCCGTTTTCTCACTTGAAATGGCGCCAGATCCCGTCGCATTCTAATAAGCGGCCTGCGCGAATCTGTCAGGTTGAGCAGCCCACGTACAGAAAGCACCTCACAGAGTCTAGCAATCGTAG
>NW_013652102.1:0-2500 GCF_000499385.1 Eimeria necatrix
CTGCTGCTGCTGCTGCTGCTGCTGCTGCTGCTGCTGCTGCTGCTGCTGCTGCTGCTGCTGTTGCTGCTGCTGCTGCTGCTGTTGCTCTTGCGGCTGCTGCTGCTGCTGTTGCTGCTGTTGCTGCTGCACAGGCTCGTTTCTGCTGCAGTGCTGTGCGCAGCTGCCGCCTCCGCCTCCAGGCCCTCCTTCTGCTGAATTGTCTGCAGCAGCGTCGCCAGTAGCAGCAGCAGCAGCAGCAGCAGCAGCAGCAGCAACGCCAGCAGCAGCGACAGCCGCAGCAGCAGCAGAGGGCGCAGCAGCAGACACTGATCTCATAATGTCTCTTATAAGTGCAAAAGAAGCAAAAAAGGCAGCAGACCTGCTGCTAGAAACTCTCAAGGCGAGAATTGCTGCTGCTGCTGCTGCTTTTGCTGCTACTGTTGCTGCTGCTGCTGCTGCTGCTGCTGCCTTTGCTGCTGTTATTGCAGCAGCTGTCGTTGCTGCTACTCCAGGCAGCCGGTGCCTTCCGGACTTGGGGGCCAGGGCCCAAATCCGAGGGTTTGGGGTTTAGGGCTTATGGTTTAGCGTTTAGGGTTTAGGGTTTAGGGTTTAGGGTTTAGGGTTTAGGGTTTTGTGTGCTGCAGACATCGAGCAGCTTGCCTCCTCGCGTTTACCTGCAGCTGCGAACTCTTCGGCTCTTTTGTCTGCTGCGGCTCTGCGTAAACCCTAAACCCTAAACCCCAGACCCTAAACCCTAAACCCCAGACCCTAAACCCTAAACCCTAAACCCTTCAAGTTGCAGCTGCTCTTTGTGTTCAGTCCTTTGCTGCTGCTGCTGATGAGGCAGCAGCTTTAGGAGATCTCTCCGCCCCTTACTGGAACTATGAAAGCCACCCAGATCAATACCCTGGGAAAAAGTAGGGTTTAGGGTTTAGGGTTTAGGGTTTAGGGTTTAGGGTTTAGGGTTTGTGGCTTAGAGCTGAGCTGGCATGTCTTATTGGGCTGCAGCTTGCCGCGTTGTTGGCAGCGTGACACGCCTTGGCCGAGCCTGTAGCTCAGAATTTAGGGTTTAGGGTTTAGGGTTTAGGGTTTAGGGTTTAGGGTTTAGGGTTTGTGCGTTTCAGGGGCAGCATGGTGCCGTTTAGTTTGCGGCTGCTGCTTGCTGTTGCTCCTCACCTTTGGGGGAAGCCTGTGGACTCTGTGTCGGCGTTGGCGTTGCTGCTGCAGCACTGCAAGCAGCAGCAGCAGCAGCAGCAGCAGCAGCAGCCAGCAGCAGCAGCAGCAGCAGCAGCAGCAGATGACAACAACCCCACCACCGACCTCCAGCGCCTGTGGAGGGCCAGACGCATCAAAACTGCTTCTCTCTTAGCCGTAGTCTTGACTGCAGCAAACTACCCTGAGGTGCTGCTGCTGCTGCTGCTGCTGCTGCTGTCTTTGTGCTGCTGCTGCTGCTGCTGCTGCTGCTTGGTTTGCTGCGGTGAGTGTTTTGGTGGTTGCTGCGCCTTCAGGAAGAGCTGAGTTGCTGCTGCAGTTGGTATTCCCTTTGCTGCTGCTGCTGCAGCACAGAGGCGCTCTCACATGCTGCTGCTGCTGCACCAGCTGCTGCTGCTGCTGCTGCTGCTGCTGCTGCTGCTGCTGTTGCTTTTGTTTCAGGAGGCGCTGCATTTGCTGCAGGAGGAAGTGCTGCCGATAGATGGAGGGTCTCTTTCGACTTTGTCCCTCATGGGGCGCATTTCCCTCAAGGCAGGACAATTAGGGTTTAGGGTTTAGGGTTTAGGGTTTAGGGTTTAGGGTTTAGGGTTTGGGGTTTGTGTTGCATTCAGTCGCTGGCAGGCACTCTCGACTGGGGCTCGGAAGCCGCTTGAGGCTTCTTGCTTCGCGCCACTGCCTGCTCCAGGCTTTAGGGTTTAGGGTTTAGGGTTTAGCGTTTAGAGGCTAGGGTTTAGGGTTTAGGGTTTAGGGTTTGTGTGCAGATGGGGTGTACCGACTGCGCAGAGCAGTATTTCTCTTATGCAGATTGCGCGACATCTCCAGACAGCTGCATAAGCAACACGAACCAGTAACTAAACCTTAAACCCTAAACCCTAAACCCTAAACCCTAAACCCTAAACCCAAGGCCGTAGCGGCTTTCAGCGTCGGCAGCAGGCAATGGCGGGGCCTATGCAGGCGCCAGTAGCGATTTAGGGTTAAGGGTTTGGCGCATCAAACCGCGATTTGGGGTTTGGGGTTTGGCGTGTCAAACCACGAATTAGGGTTTAGGGTTTGGCGTGTTTGTGCAGCGGCTTGCTGCTGCTCTTCACCCGCAGACCCGCAGCAGCAGTTGACGCCTTCGATGCTGCAGCACAAGCAGCAGGGGGCCCCCCAGCCTCTCCCTTGTCTTTAGGGGCCCCCTTGGGGGCCCCCCTGGGGGCCCCCCTAGGGGCCCCCCTGGGGGCCCCCCTGGGGGCCCCCCTAGGGGGCCCCCTGGGGGGCCCCCTGGGGGCCCCCCTGGGGGCCCCCGGGGGGCCCCCCGGGGGGCCCC
>NW_013652102.1:7500-8584 GCF_000499385.1 Eimeria necatrix
GCAGCGGCATCCGTCAGTGCCCCGTTGCGGGTTTAGGGTTTAGGGTTTAGGGTTTAGGGTTTGCAGCAGCGCCTCCTGCAGCAACTTACAGCCACAAAACAACTTTATTCTATTCTGCTGCATCCCCAGTTCATTCAAGTTGCTGCAGCATAGCTGGGCTAGGCGGAGCCGGGGCTGGGGGCGGCACTTGGGGGCCCCTGCAGCTAGGGTTTAGGGCTTAGGGTTTAGGGTTTAGGGTTTAGTGTTTAGCCTTTTCCGTTTTGAAAGTGTTCGTGAAAGAGGAGCTGATATTCGGAGGCGGGCCTTCGAAAGGGTCTAGGGTTTAGGGTTTAGGGTTTAGGGTTTAGGGTTTGCGGCTCCGCTTCAACCCCGTTCTCTTCTGCCTTTTCGACTCATTCTTTTTCTTTATTTCTCCTTTGCATTTCAGCGGCTCTCATTTCTGAGATGTGCGTTGCTCTGCAGCCTGTAAACCCTAAACCCTAAACCCTAAACCCTAAACCCTAAACCCTCGCGGGCGGCTCCGTTCGGCTGTCTCAACTTCGCAGCGCCGCAGCTGCGGAGGCTGGCTGCTGCTGCAGCGGGGCCCCTACAGGAGGAATAGGGGCTGCACGTTTTGCTGCTGCTGCTGCTGCTGCTGCTGCTGCTGCTGCTGCTGCTGCTGCTGCTGCTGCTGAGGGTCTAGGGCGGGTGTGCGGGTGTGTGTGTCTGGTTTGCTCGCCTGAGTTCGTCGCGGGTTTAGGGTTTAGGGTTTAGGGTTTAGGGTTTGGCTGCTGCGGGTGCAGCGGAAAATGTCGGGGGCCGGCGCAGCTGGAGCTGGCGCAGCAGCAGCGCCAGCAGCAGCAGCAGCAACAGCAGCAGCAGCAGCAGCAGCAGCAGCAGCACCAATCGACACAGACCTCTACAGCCGCCAAATTGGCACTCTTGGAATGGACACAATGAAGAAACTTGTGCAGCTAAAAGTGCTCGTTTCCGGGCTGAACGGCGTGGGCGCGGAATGCGGTTAGCTGCTGCTGCTGCTGCTGCTGCTGCTGCTGCTGCTGCTGCTGCTGCTGCTGCTGCTGCTGCTGCTGCTGCTGCTGCTGCT
>NW_013652103.1:0-2500 GCF_000499385.1 Eimeria necatrix
AGGGTTTAGGGTTTAGGGTTTAGGGTTTAGGGTTTAGGGTTTAGGGTTTAGGGTTTGACCTGAATGGAAAACTTTGTTGCTGTCACTGTTTCTGCTGTTGCATCCAACTTTGCCACTTTCACCTTCCCCTGCAGCTGTGCTGCTGCAGCAGCCCAAATGGGGGCGAGGGCTTTGCAGTGGCCGCACCAGGGGGCGTAGAACTCCACGAACCTGCCAAACCCTAAACCCTAAACCCTAAACCCTAAACCCTAAACCCTAAACCCTAAACCCTAGGCCCCGGCGGCGGCCCGCGGGCCCGCGGCAAGGCAGCCAGGGGAGAGGCCGCAGGCACAGCAGAGCAAGCAGCAGCGACGCCTCCCGCCTAAACCCTAAACCCTAAACCCTAAACCCTAAACCCTAAACCCTAAACCCTAAACCCTCACCATACGTTCTCTTCATCTTGCATCACCATCCTCTCGAAGTTCGAGTCCTTCAGCTCAATCACGTCTGCCTGGCCGTTGCTCTTGGGCTTGCTGCTGCTGCTGCTGCTGCTGCTGCTGCTGCTGCTGCTGCTTTTGCTGCTGCTTTTGCTGCTGCTGCTCTTGCCGCTGCCAGAGTCCATCTTCCCTGAGCACGGCGAACCCTAAACCCTAAACCCTAAACCCTAAACCCTTGCAGACGGAGGGACACCCTTCGAGGGTTTTCAGGGTTGTTTCGAGGGTTTAGGGTTTAGGGTTTAGAGCCGGATCGCCTGGGGCCAGGGGTCTTGGCTGCACCTCTGAGGCTGCAGCGAGGGTTTGGGGCGCCTTAAGCCCGCAATTAGGGTTTAGGGTTTAGGGTTTAGGGTTTAGGGTTTACCGGCCAGCCGGGCCCTCGCAAGCTTTCCAATATGAGTAACAGCAAATTCCAAAACTGAATTTGCGTCTCTGCTGCCTTCGTATTTGAAACTCTTGGGTTTGTTGCCCCCTGCGCGCAAACCCTAAACCCTAAACCCTAAACCCTAAACCCTAAACCCTAAACCCTAAACCCTAAACCCTAACCCTGCATCCCAGGGGCGGCCTGAAGCGCGCGTGAAGCGCGCCGCTGGCAGCCCCGCCGCCGGCGCAGCCAAACCCTAAACCCCAACCCCCGCGGCGAAGCCTAGGGTTTAGGGTTTAGGGTTTAGGGTTTAGGGTTTACCTCTGCCGGCAATGACCATGACCGTGGGAAACCCTGAAACTTCGAACTGCTGCATCAGCTGCTCGTCATTAACAGCAACAACAGACACAAACCCTCGAAGAGCGTCTGCGACTTGTTCGTAGACGGGGCCAAACCGCTGGCAGTGGCCGCACCTGCGCAAACCCTAAACCCTAAACCCTAAACCCTAAACCCTAAACCCTAGGCCCTAGGCCCTGCGCCCCGGGCTGGGGCTCGGGCTGGAGGCGGCGACGGCTGCGCCGCAAGCAGCAGCGGCGCGAGAGCGGCGGCCGCCGCGCCGGCGAGGGTTTAGGGTTTAGGGTTTGGCCACTAGGGTTTAGGGTTTAGGGTTTAGGGTTTAGGGTTTGGGAGGCACCAGTCCGCGTAAAACTCGACGAGGTGCAGCCCGTGAGAGTCCAGCACTTGGGACTTAAATTCTGCTGCATTCAAAACCCTAACTGGGCTGCTGCTGCTGTAGATTGCTGCTAGGGTTGGGGTGTACAGACACCCCAGCGCAGCAGCAGCAGCAGCAAGCAGCAGCGCCAGTCTGCTGCTGCTGCTGCAGGGGAGCCACTGCTGCCGAAAGCCAGCCATTGCTTCAGAAACGCTCGGAGACGGGACGACCCTGCTGCTGCTGCTGCTGCTGCTGCTGCTGCTGCTGCTGCGGTGTCTGCTGCTGCTGCTGCTGCTGCCGCCGCTGCTGCTGCTGCTTGGTCTTGCTGCACATTCAAAAAACAGAATTTCTGCTGCTCAGCTGCCGCCAGAGAGGCATGCACTGTCGCAGCCGCAGCAGCAGCTGCTGGTGCTGCTGCGGCTGCTGCTGCTGCTGCTGCAGCGGCTGCTGCTGCTGCTGCTGCTGCCGTCTACGGCGGCACAGTTGCTGCTGCTGGCCCACTTAACACTGAAAAGACCAGGAGCTAAAAAATAATTTAATTCACTAAAAATAATGCAAAACGACTTTGCTGCAAGAAAACCCTAAACCCTAAACCCTAAACCCTAAACCCTAAACCCTAAACCCTAACCGAGCTGCCCCAAGCCGTCTCGCATGCCCCTTCTTCGTGGCAGCGAGGGTTTAGCTGTCTTGGCACCCTCAGTCTAGTAATCCCTAAACCCTAAACCCTAAACCCTAAACCCTTAGCCACAAACCCTAAACCCTGAATGCCAAACCCTAAAACCGAGAGCGTACTCCCCAACTCTGGACTGCAAACCCTAAACCCTAGGCCGTGGCGAAAATTCCTGGCTGCAGAGCCGCCAGTCCATGCCTAGGGTTTAGGGTTTAGGGTTTAGGGTTTAGAAGAAATAATTAAGGCCAGAAAGCCAAACCCTAGAAGGTGCTTTCTGCGCA
>NW_013652103.1:7500-8501 GCF_000499385.1 Eimeria necatrix
CCCCGCGCCTCCCCGCGAGGGTTTGGCGCTGCAAACCCTGAAATGCTGCTGTCTGGGGGGCGCAAACCCTAAATTAGGGTCTGGGGAGCCCAAACCCTAAAAAAGGGTTTAGAGCTCGAGACCTCCTGCTGGAGTTTGCGAGGCTCAAAGCTGGCCTAGGGTTTAGCTTTAGTGCGACGCACAAACCTACACCGTGGTTTGCTCTACTCCAGAGCTTGCTGCAGCACGGAAACCCTAAATCAGGGTTTGCTGAATGCAGCAAGAAGACCTTAGGGTTTAGGGTTTAGGGTTTAGGGTTTACCTCTTTGAACTTCTGAGCAATGGCCTGGTCCAGCCGCAACACCTCGGGGTGTACAGACTTGACATTTTCCACTCCCGGAAGCGACGCCCAATCGACGCGCATCTGCGCGCAAACCCTAAACCCTAAACCCTAAACCCTAAACCCTAAACCCTAAACCCTAAACCCTAAGCCAAACCCTAAACCCGCGTAAACCCTCGTAAATCCCCGCAAAACAGCGCGAACCCTCGCATGCCCTGAGCTCCCGGCACACCTAGGCCGCCTGACCCTAAACCCTAAACCCTCGCAAACCCTCGCAAACCCCTGCAAACCCTAAACCCTAGACCCTCGTAAACCCTAGCAAACCCCCGAAAACCCTCGCAAACCTCCGCAAACCCCAGCAACCCTAAACCCTAAGCCCTAGCCCCCGAAGCCTCGCAAACCCCCGCAAACCCCAACCCCCCGCACCCCCCCAAACCCTCGCAAGCCCTCCAAACCCTAAACCCTAAACCCTAAACCCTAAACCCTAACCTGGGCGGTTTGCACTTTCTTATCCGCCTCCTCCACCAAAGCCCTGCACAGCTGAACCGCCAGTTCTTCAAATCCATATCTCTTTTGCTTTCGAGCTTCGAAGTACTGGTCCCTCAAAGTCTCTATGTGTCTCTTTTTGCAAGGGCCCAAGTAAAACTTGTTCTGCGCAAAACCCTAAACCCTAAACCCTAAA
>NW_013652104.1:0-7685 GCF_000499385.1 Eimeria necatrix
AGCTGCTGCTGCTGCTGCTGCTGCTGCTGCTGCTGCTGCTGCTGCTGCTGCTGCTGCTGCCGCTGCTGCTGCTGCTCATGTTGCTGCTGCTGCGGATTGTCGTCGGCGCTGCTGTCGCTGAGCGCGTTGCTGCTGCTGCTGCTGCTGCTGCTGCCGCTGCCACCGGGCCGCTGCAAACGGCAGCCCACCGCGGCCTGGATCCGAGGGTTTAGGGTTTAGGGTTTAGGGTTTAGGGTTTAGGGTTTGCTGAATGCCTCTCAGGGATATTTGCCGCTAACTCGCGACAGGAAAGACGCAGGTACTTAAGGCTTAGACTTTAGGGTTTAGGGTTTAGGGTTTAGGGTTTGGGGCTTGTCTTGCTGGGGCCTTCTATGCGCACTACGGAGTTGCTGCATCTGTTGCTGCTGCTGCTGCCGCGAGTTGCTGCTGCTGCCTTGTGTTGCTGCTGCTGGTGCTCTGTAGTTTGATTAGATATTGCTGCTGCTGCTTTTGTTGCAGCAGCTGCTGGGTTTTGCTGCTGCTGCTGCTGCCTTTGCTGCCGCTTGTGGATGCTGCTACCGCATGTTGCTGCTGCTGCTGCTGCTGCTGCTGCTGCTGCAGCGCTGGCGAAGAAGAGGGCGGACTACCAAGAACTGGTCCAGGTAGGAGCCCCCAGCCTTCCCCAAACCCTAAACCCTAAACCCTAATCGCTGAACCCTAAACCCTAGCCCTAAACCCTAAACCCTAAACCCTCGTGGAGGCAGTTCGGTGGGGAGTTACGGGCTGGCGCGAGCAGCAGCCGCCGCCGCGGCGCCGCGCCCCAAACCCCAAACCCCAAACCCTAAACCCTAAACCCTAAACCCTAAACCCTAAACCCTCGGGTTTGCTTCTGCTGCAGCACTACTACAGCAGAGGAGAAGCTTCAGCAGAAGAAGTGAAGCTGCTGAAGCAGCTTCGCGTGGACTTGCCGCGGACTCACGCGGGCAGGAAGTTCTTTGCCCACCCCCGCATTCAGCTGTAAACCCTAAACCCTAAACCCTAAACCCTAAACCCTAAACCCTAACCCTTAAGCGTTAAGCCCTAGGGTCTAGGCCTTAGCTCTCGTGCAAGGCGCAGCTGAGCAGCGGCAGAGGCGGTGGAGGCCCTTGGGGCGGCGGTTTACCTTCTGCTGTTTAGGGTTTAGGGTTTAGGGTTTAGGGTTTGGGGTTTAGGGTTGACCAGGGCACAGATGCACCCACCTGCTGCTTTGCGCTGGCAGCAACTCAGGCAGCAGCAGCAGCAGCAGCAGCAGCGCCTACAGCAGCAGCGCAGCTGTCGTTGCTGGACTTTACGCGGGCTGTGCTGCTGCAATCTGTTCTGCTGCTGCTGCTGCTGCTGCTGCTGCTGCTGCTGCTGCAGGGGTATGGAGCGCGCATTATTTCTGTGGGCTGTCAAACACCCGGCCAGCGGCTATGTGCAGGTGCGCACTTGGGGTTTAGGGTTTAGGGTTTAGGGTTTAGAGATTAGGGTTTAGGGTTTAGGGTTTAGGGTTTAAGGGTGGCTGCTGTTCAAATTGTTCTCAGGGCATTAATGATTTACTGACTCCCTTCGTCGCAGTGTTCCTACACGCAGCGCTCGGTAGGGTTTAGGGTTTAGGGTTTAGGGTTTAGGGTTTAGGGTTTAGGGTTTAGGGTTTAGGGTTTAGGGTCCTCGAAGTGCTCTGGAGTGCCGTTAGGGTTTAGAGACTTCGCTGCGTGTGTCCCCTGTATCTGGAAAAATGGCAGCAGGGGCCTCTAGGGTTTGGGGTTTAGGGTTTAGGGTTTAGGGTTTAGGGTTTAGGGTTTGAAGTGGGGACTTTCTGCTGAGGGTTTACGGCTTGCTGCTGCTTCTCAGGGAGAGATCCCGAGGAGCTTTCTATTGACGAGGTGAGGCCTTGCAGCAAAAGGAGCAGCAGCAACAGCAGCAAAGCAGCAGCAGCAGCAGCAGCAGCAGCAGCAGCACGAGCTGAGGTTTTGCTGCTTGCTGCTGCTGCAGGTAGACGAGGAAGTGCTGCTGCAGGTTGAGGCGGACAGCTTTTGGTGTCTCGCGAAGCTGCTGGCCCATATTCAGGTCTGCTGCTGCAGCTGCTGTTGCTGCTACTGCTGCTGCTGCTACTGCTGCTGCTGCCGCTGCTGCTGCTGCTGCTGCTGCTGCTGCTTGCTTGCGTCGTGGATCACAAAGGGCTGCTCCCTCCGCGCGTAGTGCAGTTGCTGCTGCTGCTGCTGCTGCAGTTTGCGGCTTCAAGCACAGCTCAGATTATTGCTGCTGCTGCTTCTGCTGCTGCTGCTGCTGCTGCTGCTGCTGCAGGATCACTACACGTTCGGACAGCCGGGCATTCGCCGCCTTGTCGTTCGGCTGCGGGACATCGTCAAAAGGGTTGATGGTGCGCTGCTGCTGCTGCTGCTGCTGCTGCTGCTGCTGCTGCTGCTGCTGCAGGCCAGCCCCTGCGCTGCTGCTGCTGCTGCTGCTGCTGCTGCTGCAGGCCAGCCCCTGTGCTGCTGTGGCATTGGCTGCTGCTGCTGCTGCTGCTGCAGGCCAGCCCCTGTGCTGCTGTGGCATTGGCTGCTGCTGCTGCTGCTGAGCAAGCAGCAATTGATGCAGAGACTCGCTGCTGTTGCTGCTGCTGCCGCTTTGCTGCTGCTGCAGAAGGCCTTTACCAGCACCTGGAAGACCACGGGGTCGATTTGCTGCAGGTCACTTTCCGCTGGATGAATTGCTTGCTCATGCGGTATGCTGCTGCTGCTGTTGCTGCTGCTGCTGTTGCTGCTGTTGCTGCTGCTGCTGCTGCTGTTGCTGCTTTTCTTGGTTGGTGCTTCTCTTATGTCCGTTGCTGCTGCTTGTTCTGCTGTCTGCTGAGGTCACTGTCTGCCTCTGCTGCAGCTGTACAGCTGCTACTGCTGCTTTACCGCTGCTGCTGCTGCACTGCTGCTGCTGCACTGCTGCTGCTGCACTGCTGCTGCTGCTGCTGCACTGCTGCTGCTGCACTGCTGCTGCTGCTGCAGGGAGTTCCCTCTGAGCTGCGTAATTCGACTGTGGGATACTTACATAGCGGAGCAGGCGGAAGGCTTTTCGGACTTCCACGTCTACGTCTGTGCAGGTGCTGCTGCTGCTGCGCTGTTGCTGCTGCTGCTGCTGCTGTGCTGTTGCTGCTGCTGCGCTGTTGCTGCTGCTGCTGTGCTGTTGCTGCTGCTGCTGCTGCTCTTGTTGCTGCGGGCAAAAAGTTTGCAGCGGCAGCTCTAGGTGAAGAGCCTCTGCTCCGCGTTGGGGCTGTGTTCAGGCTTAGGGGCTGCTGCAGCGGCTGCTGCTGCTGCTGCTGCTGCTGCCGCTGCTGTAGCAGCAGCAAAGTGTCTGCAGCTCGTTTGTGTTCAGTTTTTCTCGTAAACTGGTCGAGACAGCTGAAGCAAATGGATTTCCAGCAGGTAAAAAATAAGTGCTGCTGCTGCTGCTGCTGCTGCTGCTGCTGTTGATTGCGATGGTCGCTTCTAGGTGTTTGCTGCTGCTGCTGAGCAGCGATTTGCTGCTGCGCGCGAGCTTAATTGCGAAAGCTGCTGCTGCTGCTGCTGCTGCTGCTGCAGATGATACTGTTTATTCAAAATTTCCCAACGACAACATGGGGCCCACAAGAGATCGAGACGCTGCTTGCTGAGGCGTAAGGCTGTTGCTGCTGCTGCTGCTGCTGCTGCTGCTGCTGCTGTTGTTCCTGCTGCTTTTGCTGCTGCTTTCCGGTGCGCTCGCCTTCAAGGGCTAGGCATGTGCTGCTGCTGCTGCTGCTGCTGCTGCAGGTTCGTTCTCAAGTCTCTTTACCATTCCGCACCCAAACACTTAAACTAAAGTGCGGGCGCGCAGAACTACAGCAGCAGCAGCAGCAGCAGCAGCAGCAGCAGCAGAACGGCACAGCAGCCAATGCAGCAGCAACAGCAAGACCCAATGTTTTGCAGCCGTGCAGCGAAAAATGCTGCAGCAGGTCCCGCGTCTGGTGCTCGCTGCTGCTGCTGCTGGTTGCTGCTGCTGCTGCTGCAGCCGCTGCAGCAGCTGCAGCCAAATGTTCCCGAGGGTTCTACTGGCTCATCGCGTGCTGCCAACAGGGACGGGCTGCAGCAGCAGCAGCAGCAGCAGCCTCAGCAGCAACTTCAGCAGCAGCAGGGGGGGTCCCTCTGCTGCAGCAGCAGAAGGGGGGCTAGTAGCTTCGCTTTTCCTTAACTCGAGGAGAAATTTAATAGTGCAGTAGACTGCAGCAGCAGCAGCAGCAGCAGCAGCAGCAGGAACTGTAGCAGCAGCTGCGGGCAACTTCTTAGGGTTTTATTGCTTCGTTGCTGCTGCTGCTGAAGCGCAGCAGCGCTGCTGCTGCAGCAGCTTGTATCTACACAATGTGTGGCTTGCGGCATAGCGCGAAAGTGTCAACGGCCTTTTAGGGTTTAGGGTTTAGGGTTTAGGGTTTAAGGAACGTTAGGGTTTAGAGTCTGGGGTTTACGGCGGTTTAGAGTTTAAGGAACTTTAGGGTTTAGAGTCTAGGGTTTACATCGTCAACGTATCAGGGTTTAGGGTTTAGGGTTTACACTGCATCTGTGTCAGCTGCAGGTATAGATGTTTGTTGTATGGTACAAATAAAAAAAAAATATATATATATATGTATATATATATTATATATGTTTGTATGTATGTAAATATATATATTTATAAATGTTATTTATTGCAAAAAGGCTCTAAATAAGTGCATGCGCTGGTATACACACTCACAGTCTATGATAAGCAGATCTAGGGTTTAGGGTTTATGTGGATATCAATATTGCAGAAGTCCGCAAATTGGTATTTATTTCAATCAAATTTAGCTTTATTTGCAAATACAAATTAAATTTTAATCAATTACACTTTAAAATAGAAACAAAATAGAAAGAAAGTGCTCTTAAAAGGAAAAAAAGGTGCAAGTGAAGATGTGCGTTATTTGGAGTGTACGTACACTCCAGAGTGTATCTACAGCTGGCGCGCCGACGCCGTTTTTTTTGGAATTGGCATTTTTATGAATTGTGGAATTGGCGCTTTTAAAATACTTTAAAGCTTTCAAAATAAAACAATAAAACAAAACTGCAAATATAAAAGTGTAAATATATCTTTTTTTCCGTTTGAAGTTTCCAGTTGAACCCCGAACATCCGGTGTGCAGAGAAACGCGCACCTGTAGATACACTCGAATGATCATGCATAAATACAAAACTAAATCTGAATCTGAACATAAATATATATTTTAAATATTTATTTGTTTGTAATTTCAGTTTAAATTATAAACATCAATACATCAATTGTGCATAAAAGCGCGCTGCGGATATCTTCTGTGCAGCGAGCGCATGCACGCCAGGTGTCTAGACACCCGGCACTCCCGTTGCGTCGTATCCTTAAAATCCTCGAAATCAAAACAGTGCAAATAAATTTAAACTAAAAATAAATAAAACTTTGAAATAAATAAATCTGCTTTCGTTTTCAATTCAATTTATTCCTTCCAGGCTCTCTTGCTGTTGTGTACAGACACCGCGTGCAGCGCCTCGTTTCGGCAGCCTCGGAAAGCTGAAAAGCGGGTCAAAGTGGCGAATTGAATTGCAAATAAGTAATAAATAAATTAAAAAGGAATAAAATAATAAATTTATTTATTTTATTTCAATTTATATTTCAATTTAAGGCTTGTTGCTGTGGAAACGGCGAAACATCGGGTGCATCTCCGCCGCGGGCTTGGGGCCCCGCGCGCTGCGGGGGGGCCCCCGGGGGGCCTCAAAGCCTGAAAAGGAGCAAAAAGAACAGAAAAAACGCAAAATGAAAAAGAAATACCATTTAAAATAAAAAGAAAACAATTTAGCGATCAAATTTAATCCTTTTGAGTCAAAAAAGCTCGAAAAATGAACAAAAACGATACAAGGAAGCAATTTTGCACGAAGGCTATATTCATACTGACGGCATTTATGTCTGCAGTTATAATTCATAATTGTAATTAATATTTATATTCTTATTTATAACTATATTTGTATTTATATTTATAATTATATTTATATTTATATTTATATTCATATTTATATTTATATTTATATTTATATTTAATATTTATATTTATATTTATATTTATATTTATATTTAATATTTATATTTATATTTATATTTATATTTATATTTATATTTATATTTATATTTATATTTATATATTTATATTTTGTCATTTCTATTTATATCTGTTATTTATATTCATATTTATGTTATACATATCTGACTTCATCTATAGTCACGGGCGCACATGATGCTAAACCCTAAACCCTAAACCCTAAACCCTAAACCCTAAACCCTAAACCCTAAACCCCAAACCCTAGGGGGCGAAGCTGTAAGTGGAAGGCTTGCCTGAAATTCCGGCGAGTCCTCCCTGGACGACGCGGACGTTGGGCTGCTGTTCGTGCTGCTGCTGCTGCTGCTGCTGCTGCTGCTGCTGCTGCTGCTCCTGCTGCGGCAAATAAGCCCCTTCGTCTTCATCTTCATCCAAACTTTTGTCCAAATCATCACTCAACAAAATGTCCCGCAGCAGCGCCTGCTGCCGATCCCGATCCCCGTAGACGAGGGTTTGCTGCTGCAGCGGCAGGTCTCTGCAGTGCAGCACTTTGTACGAATAGCCCTGCAGCAGCAAACCCTAAACCCTAAACCCTAAACCCTAAACCCTAAACCCTAAACCTTTGTCCGAAAGGCCCTGCAGCAGCGGCCCAGCCCCAAACCGCAGCTCGCAGGCCCCCTGCGGCGCGCCGCGGCCGCGCGCGCGGCCTAGGGTTTAGGGTTTAGGGTTTAGGGTTTAGGGTTTAGGGTTTGCCTGGTCGATGATGAACTGCTGCCGCTTGTCCGCGTAAACCATTTCCAAAGTGTCTTTGCTTATTAAAGAATAAAAGTAAGCATTAAACCCTCCGTCTTCTTCCGCGCCGCGCGGCTTTGCCCGCAAAATCCGCCCCAGCCGCTGCGCCTCCTGCCGCCTGCGGTGTACGTACGTGCAGCTGCTGCTGCTGCTGCAGCGGCAGCAGCTGCTGCTGCAGCTGCTGCAGCTGCTGCTGCGCTGCTGTGCGGCTGAGGCTCCTACTCGTCATCCGGGGCTAGTCGGGCTGCTACTCCTCCTACTGCTACTGCTGTTCTTGCTGCTGCTGCTGCTGCTGCTACGCTACTCTTGCTGCTGCTGCTGCTTCTGCGATGCTGCTGCTGCTGCTGCTGACCTGGAAGCAAAGTTGAAGGAGATTTGAATGACGACGTTAGCGCACGGAATGTCAATTGCATTGTCTCCGACTTTTGTTTCTTTAAGAGTGTTGAAGGAGCTTTCATTCTGCGCCCCAAACCCCAAACCCCAAACCCCAAACCCTAAACCCTAAACCCTAAACCCTAATCCCTGCACCGTGCCTGAACCCCGAAGCCCCCAAAGCCCGCGCAGGCCCTCTTTTCTGCGCTCCTCCTCCCCGCTTAGGCTGCAGGGTCCAGTGTTGGAGCTAGGGTTTAGGGTTTAGGGTTTAGGGTTTAGGGTTAGTGAGGATAGCCATGCGTTCTGGGGGGCAAACTTTGCCGTAAATGAAGGGCCTGTTCAAAGCCCTGGCCGCATGCAAAAGGGCCAAACATTAGGGCTTAGGGTTTAGGGTTTAGGGTTTAGGGTTTAGGGTTTAGGGTTTAGGGTTTGCCTTGAACTTGGTGA
>NW_013652105.1:0-7824 GCF_000499385.1 Eimeria necatrix
CGGGGCCCCGGGGGGGCCCCCGGGGGCCCCCCGGGGGCCCCCGGGGGCCCCCCGGGGGCCCCCGGGGCCCCCGGAAGGGCCGGGGACTGGAGCTGCGGGCACTGCGGAAACCTGAACTGGGCCCGGAGGGCCTCGTGCAACATTTGCAATGCCCCGAAGCCCTCGGCTTTGGATGAACCTCGAAGAGGAAGAGGGGGGGGACATTTTGATTTACAAGACCCTAATGACAGGAGAGAACATGACTCGGATGGAGAGACTTTCGACGAGTTTGGCCGGAAGAAGAGGCTCAAAACGAGGGGTTTAGGCCTGCTGCAGCAGCAGCAGCAGCAGCAGCAGCAGCAGCAGCAGCAGCAGCAGCAGCAGCAGCAGCAGCAGCAGCAGCAGCGCGCGCGCGGCGCGGAAGACGGACTCAAACTCGTCTTTCCCCCCGCGCCGCTGCGCCTCCCCGAAAGCGAAGACAGCGAAGAAGAACCCGACGGGATCCGATCCCGATCCCGATCCCGATCCCGATCCCGCGAGCGACGCTCCCGATCCCGATCCCGCGAGCGACGCTCCCGGTCCCGCGAGCGACGCTCTCGGTCCCGCGAGCGACGGCACAGGCGCTCCAGGTCCCACGAACGCTCCAGAAGATGAACTAGCTAGCTAGCTAGCTAGCTAGCTAGCTAGCTAGCTAGCTAGCTAGCTGGCTAGCTAGCTAGCTACTTGGATGGCTAGCTAGCTGAAGAGCTGGGTGGCTAGCTGGCTCGCAAGCTAGCTAGGGAACTGGCTAGCTGGAGAGCTGGCTAGCTAGCTAGCTGCCTACCTAGATATCTAGCTGGCTGCTAGCTAGCTAGCTAGATGGCTGGCTAGCTAGGTGGCTAGCTGGCTAGCTGGTTAGCTAGCTAGCTAGCTGGCTGCATGCAGCATGTGGGGCTGAGGCAGCCTCAGTTTAGAGCTAAGAAGAGTTGTTAGAGCTATTTTAAGTTGGCCCCAAGAAGAAGCAGCAGAGGCCTGTGGGGCCCCCCAAAGTTAAACTGCGGTAGGGGGCCCCCAGGGGGGCCCCCAGGGGCCCCCAGGGGGCCCCCGGGGGCCCCCCGGGGGCCCCCTGTCTGTGGGGCCCCACAACTCGTTGTCTTGGGGCCTCTTCTTGTCTGCTGCTGGGCCAGGAGCAGCACAGCATTGAGTTGTTGATCATTTCGAATTTATTTTAATTGCATGCACTGAAGTGCTCACTTTGGAGAATAAAAAAGCAAATTAGTTTTTGCAAAAAGACAAAAACAAAGACATGAAAAGGGGATGTTCGTCTTGCAAATGTGAAGTTCTTTTTTGCATGCAAAGACGCAAAAAGAAGTCCAAAACGAGTTTTAAAAGAAAGTCTTGGGGCCCCTTTTAGCAGCAAATAACTTCAACTTAATTTCCACAAAAGTGAAAAGGCTCATTACGCATTTAAAGACACTTAAATGATATAAAGGGGCCCCCAAAACTGCGAAGGATGGGGCCTTTTGACCCGGCTTCTGCTGCAGTCGGGGGGCCCCTAGGGGCCCCAGGGGCCCTAGGGCCCCCCTGGGGGGCCCCTAGGGGCCCCCAGGGGGGCCCCAGGGGCCTCCTGACCCGCGTTTGCTGATTGAGCAGCAAAACCCTTCTGGGGGCCCCCAGGAGGTGCTGCTGCTGCTGCTAGGTGGGGCTCCTGGGAGCTTTCGGGTGGGGATACATGTTAAGGTTTTGTGTTTGAGAATTAAAATAGGCCATTGTTCAATTTAAAATGCTCGTGTTTGTCTTTTAGAACTAAAATGAACTTTTATTTTCGAATTAAAGGGGGTTTTGGAGGCTGATCGTGAGGGGAAACTGCGCAGCGCCCGAGAGCCCCGCGCGGCGGTCCAGTCCGGCCAGCGGGAAAAGCGGCTCTTCTTGGAGATAAAAAAGCGGAAAAAAGAAGCAAAAATAAATAAAAAGCTTTTTGAAATTAAAATAATTCCAATTGAAGATATAGAGAGAAGATTTCGCCGCAGTTTCCGCGACTTGCACGGGTCTGCGGCGCAGCCCGCGGTGACCTTGCCCGCGGCGCCTGGGCGCAGCATTTCGTATTCTTTCTTCTTTTTTGTTTTTATTTCTCTTTCTTTTCAGTTTTCCAGTTTTCCAGGTTTTGAGGAAACTGCAGAAGTGTTTTAAGGCTCGAAGAGCTCCCGAGAGGCTCTTCAGATCGGTTTCCCTAGTAGCAGCGGCGCGCCGGCCCAGCGGTGCTGACCAGCCATTCTTCGCGGGTTTTTCGCCGCAAAACGCGCAAAAAGGTTCTTTTTATTCCTCTAAAAAAGTAATTAAAGTCCATTAGGACTTAAAGTCCTCAGGTTTCCGCAGGTCCGGGCGAGAAGCGCTGCAAGAAGCGCTGTTGGCGGCGCGCAGGCAATGAAACTTGAACGGCCCCGCCCAGAGGCGCCACTGCTCCACTTCTTCTCCTTTTTCCGATTTTCTTTTTCAATTTAAAGACTTTATTTGCATTTTAGAGCCACCAACGAAGGGTTTGGGGCCCCGGGGCCGCCGCTTTCCCGCAGCTTTCCGCCTCCTTTTCGCATTTTTCGCCGGAGTCCACTGCGGGTGATCTGCACAGCCCGCTGCTGCTGCAGCACACAATGGCCGCTGCGCCTTCCCCGGGGGCCCCACAGGCCCGCCGCTGTTTGCTGCTGGGTTTCGCGGCGCTGCTGGCTGCTGCAGGCGGCCCGCAGCTTGCAGCTGCTGCTGCAGCAAGGGAGGCTGCTGCTGCTGCAGCAAGGGAGGTCCACTGGTCCAGCAGCGGTTCTCCCCTGCAGCTCCTCAACCAGCAAATCTTGTTTAAGAGCACGCAGCAGCTCGGGGCTGCGCTGAAGTCTCCAACCCTTTCAGACGCTGCTGCAGCTGCTGCTGCAGAGGGTCCCGTTCAAAACACCGCAGCAGCAGCAGCAGCAGCAGCAGCAGCAGCACAACCTGCAGCAGCAGCGGGGACACACCTGTACTCTCCCCATTCTTTCCTGCCCTACTCAGCAGCGCCTGCAGCGCCCCAGGGGCCCCGGGGGCCCCAGGGGCCCCGGGGGCCCCAGGGGCCCCCGGGGGCCCCCAACCCCGTGGGGCTGCTAAGCCAAACTCGAAGAAAACAAGAGCAGCAAACAAGTGGGCTGCATGCGCAGCAAGTAGAAGAATTAAATGAAGCTGAAGAGGGGGAATGGGAGTGGGTTCCCGAGGAGGAGTGGGTGGAAGAAGAGCAGCAGCAGCAGCAGCAGCAGCAGCAGCAGCAGCAGCAGCAGCAGCAGCAGCAGCAGCAGCAGCAGCAGCAGCCGCAGCAGCAGCAGGAAGGCGAAGAAGAGCCCGACCAAGAAGGGCAAGGAGTCGTGCCAAATTGGAAGCCGCAAGGAGATGCAGCAGCAGCAGCAGCAGCAGAAAGTTCTGCTGCTGCTGACCCCACAGGCAGCGAAAGAAGGGCCTCAGATAGGATAATTGTGCCCAACACTGGGGCCCACCTGCTGCTGCAGCAGCAGCAGCAGCACAGGCAAGGGTTAGGAGCAGCAAACGATGGCTGGTACCTGGAAGATGAAGGAATCGGCGGCCACGGGCAGCAGCAAAGGCCGCAGCAGCAGCAGCAGCAGCAGCAGCAGCAGCACCTTTTGCCGCCGCAGCTGCAGCCGCCGTTCCAGCAGCAGCAGCCGCGGCTGCCGCCGCACCTGCAGCCGCCCTTTCAGCAGCAGCAGCCGCCGCTGCCGCCGCAGCTGCAGCAGCAGTACCAGCAGCAGCAGCAGCAGCAGCTACCGCCGCAGCTGCAGCAGCAGCTGCAGCAGCAGCTGCAGCAGCAGCCTCAAAACAGAATTCAGCCAGCATGGGCAGCAGGCGGTGGCCCTCAGAGCCAGGGGCCCCTTGCTGCAGGACCCGGAAGCATTAGGGGGCCCCTGCAGGGTTCTTCTGGGGGCCCCCTGGGGGCCCCCACAGGGGGCCCCCTGGGGGGCCCCCCGGGGGGCCCCCCGGGGGGCCCCCCTGGGGCCCTTCCTGGGGGCCCCTTTGGCAGCAGTCTTCGGGGCCCCAGTGGGGGCATTGCTGGGGGCTCATACAGCAGCTTTGCTGGGGACTCCCATAGGGCCCCTTCTGGGTACCCTCAAGGGGGCCCCCGCGTGGGGCCCCCTATGGGGCCCCACGGGGGGCCCCCGGGGGGGCCCCCGGGGGGCCCCTCCGTGGGGCCCCATGGGGGGCCCCCCGTGGGGCCCCACGGGGTCTCCCAGGGCGGCCCCCAGGGGGTCTCAACGCAGGCGCGTCCTCTGCAGGGCCCCCTGGGGGCCCCCAGCGGGGGCCCCCAGGGGGGCCCCCAGGGGGGCCCCCGGTGGGGCTCGCTGGGGGGTCCAGCAGCCCCGGGGCCCCTAGGGAGGGGCCCCCAGGGGCCCCGAGAAGAGAGTTGGTTTGAAGATGAGACAGAGGGGACTTTGGAGGGCCTGAGGGACGAAGACGGAGAGGAGCTGCTGCTGCTGCCGCAGCAGCGGCCCCCGCAGCAGCAGCAGCAGCAGCAGCAGGCGCTGCAGCGCCCGCCGCAGCAGCTGCACCAGCCGTCGCCCCAGCAGCAGCAGCAGCAGCAGCAGCAGCAGCAGCGGCAGCAAAATGCGCAGCAGTCGCGGCAGCAGGCCCTAGCGCGGCAGCCAAAGCCAGCGGGGTCGTCGCAGCAGCAGCAGCAGCAGCAGCTGCAGCAGCAGCTGCAGCAGCAGCTGCAGCAGCAAGGAGAAAGCATGGAGGGGCAGCAAGAAGCGCAATCGGGAGAGGAAGGCGAGGGGCTTCTGAAGAGAAGAAGGAGACACTTCATTAATGCTGCTCTTGCTGCAGCACAAGCAGCAGCAGCAGCATTTTTCGACAATGCTGGAGACCCCAGCAGCTGGGGAGAAGCAGCAGCAGCAGTGGAGGGACAGGGGGTGAGTCTGCAGCAGCTAAATCAGCAAGTGGAGACAATTGTGAATGACTTTCTGAGGACTCGGCTGGGCGACAGCAGCAGCAGCAGCAGCAGCAGCAGCAGCAGCAGCAGCAGCAGGGTGCGAGCAGCAAGCGCAGAAGACTTTGAGTCTTCTTACTTCGAGGAAGCAGCAGACTCCGGGGCTTTGGAAGATTATGTGCAGCAGCAAAGAGACAGGGCGCAGCAGCAGCAGCAGCTGCAGGAGGGCCTCCGCAGCTACGCGCTGCGGCGCCACCAGCAGCAGCAGCTGCAGCAGCAGGAGCAGCAGCTGCTGCAGCAGCAGCAGCAGCTGCAGCAGCAGCAGCAGCTCCTGCAGCAGCAGCTGCAGGAAACCCAGCAGCAGCAGCGACAGAACCAGCAGCAAACTTCACCTCTTGCAGCACTCACTTCCATGGACTTCCGCAGAACTTCTACTGAAGACAATTCGGACCAAACTAATCAAACAGAACAAGACTAAAGGGGGCCCCCAGGGGGCCCCTCTCAGGGGCCTCTTCAGCGACCCTTGGGGGCCCCCTGGGGCCCCCAAGGCGCCCCCTGGGGCCCCCAAGGGGCCCCCTGGGGCCCCCAAGGGGCCCCCTGAGGCCCCGCAGCAGAATCCCGAGGGGCCCCCGCGGGGCCTCCTTTGGGGCCCTCTGGGGCCCCAGAGGCCCCCAGGGGGCCCCTAGGGGGCCCCCAGGGGGCCCCTAGGGGGCCCCCAGGGGGCCCCAGGGGGCCCCTGAGGGGCCCCCTTAGGGGGCCGCTAGAGGGCAAGTAGCCCAGAGCGCTGCTGCTCAGCCAAACTAGAAGCTGCTGCTGCTGCGCTGCAGCGCCACTTGCTGCTTCTAGGGGCCCCCAGCAGCAGCAGGTCGGGGGGCCCCTCAGGGCCCCCAGCCCCAGTCCAGAACTTGAAACAAAACGTGCTTCGAAAAAAGCTACCACGCATGCATGCATGCTGCTAACACGCATACATGCATGCATGCATGCATGCATGCAGCCGAAATAGAGAAGTGACCACTGGTCCTCCGCGTGGGGCCTCCTGCGGCCAAAACAATTAAACTAACTAGCTGCGCAAATGCCTAAGTGTGGCCTTACAAAGTGCATGCATAAGTGCATGCATGCACAAATGCATGCATGCGCGGGGTGCATGCAAGAAGTGCATGCATGCATACAGGAAGTGGGTGCGTGCAACAATCGCATGCATGCATGCATGCATGCATGCATGCACGAACTGCATGCATGCATGCAGAACTGCGTGCACGCATGCACGAACTGCATGCATGCATGCATGCATGCATGCATGCATGAACTGCATGCATGCAGAACTGCGTGCACGCATGCGTGCACGCAGTTCATGCATGCAGAACTGCGTGCACGCATGCGTGCAAGAACTGCATGCATGCAGCTACTGCATGCGCGCATGCATCCATGCATGCGTGCATGCACTGACGAGGAGATCGCGTGCATGCATGCATGCATGCATGCATGCATGCATGCATGCATGCATGCAGAGGCTGGCTGCATGCATGCATGCGCGGAGCGACGCGAAGCCCGCATGCACTGGGTTTCTTTCGGGAGTTGCAGCTCCCAGTGCAGCAGCAGTTTCCAGACAAAAAGAAAAGTTTTATTAAAGTGGCATTTGTACATTTTGGCTGCGGCAAGAAGCCCCGCAGACAGCGCTGGGGTGTACGTACACCCCAGCGCCCAGGGCAGCCGCAAGGCCGGCGCGCAGCACCTGCGCGCCCGAGCAGCTGCTGCTGCTGCAGCAGCAGCAGCAGCAAGTCGCTGCAGCAGCCGCTGGCGGCAGCAGCAGCTGCTGCTGCTGCGGCAGCAACCAGCCGCTGCAGCCAACAGCAGCAGCAGCAGCAGCAGCAGCAGCGAGAAAGCAGTGGCAACAGAAAAATCTGATTGAGGGCCCACAGGAGGCAGTTTTAAATGCAAATTTTTCCAAGTTTTAATTCTAACAAGTTTTACAAGTTTTAATTCTTTAAAGAGAAATAAAGAAAAGTCCTCCCCCAGGGCTTTGCTGCTCTATCCTGCGCCCTGCGGGGGCCTCTCGGCTGCTGCCCCACGCCCCCGCTGCTGCTGCTGCTGCTGCTGCTGCTGCTGCTGCTGCTGCTGCTGCGTCGCTGCGCCTCCTGCGTGGTGCGGCTCGGGCTCTCCGTAGACGGACCCGGAGAGGCTTTCGGTGCTGCTGGTTCTGCTGCAGTGCCGGGCGTCTTCCCCCTGCCGCAGCCGCTGCTGCTGCTGCTGCTGCTGCTGCTGCTGCTGCTGCTGCTGCTGCTGCTGCGCGTACGGCCTCCGGCCCGCCTGCAGGTCCACTATAAATGCTGTCATGTTGTCGCAGCCATATTCAAAAAGTGCTGGATTGGGGGAAATGAGAGAGTCAAATAAGTCCCGCAGAATTTGGCAAAGGTCCGGCGTGTGCTGCAAAACACCCCAAACCCTAAACCCTAAACCCTAAACCCTAAACCCTAAACCCTAAGCTCTGGGGCTGAGAGCACCCGATTCCGGGAGGTGCAGCGTCGGCGTTTGAAAGCCTGCGCCAGTGGCAGCTGCAGACTGAGCAGCAGCAGCAGCAGCAGCAGCAGCAGCAAGAGCAGCAGCAAAGAAACAGCAGCAGCAGCAGCAGCAGTGGGTCCGCGTACGTCGATCCGCCGTCGGACGAACTCAATCACCTCCGCCGAGGACAGCAGCTCCCATATGCCGTCGCAGCCAATCACCTGCAGCCAGCAGCAACAGCAGCAGCAACAGCAGCAGCAGCAGCAAAAGTAGCAGCAGCAGCAGCAAAAGTAGCAGCAGCAGCAGCAGCAGCAGCAGCAGCACAGTAGCACAGCAGCACAGCACGCTCGAACGCCGACCACCCGCAGCACCCCCTCCCCCACCCACCCCAGCACCCCCCAGCAGCAGCAGCAGCT
>NW_013652106.1:0-79526 GCF_000499385.1 Eimeria necatrix
GTGGGGACGGGGGCTGGCGATCGAGCCGGCACCAATGCGGACCTCCCCCCTAGGTCTAGGGGGTAAGCTCCAAGAAGGGAGCGAATCGAAGACAGAGAACACAGACACTTCTTGAATTGTCGTATTTCGACGGAATAAAGCTGTAAAGACCGAGAAATGGGGCTAATCTAGGTGTAGTATGTAGACCTGTAGAGGGACAGGGGGACAGGAAACAGCGTAGTCGCAGCAGTAGGCGCCGCGCACTACATGCGGGCCATCGCCCCACAAGGTCAAGAAAGCAGAAACCCTCAGTGGGGTGGACCTTTACGAGAAATCCATTTTAGAACTTGAAATATGACTGCCATTATTGATATTTTGGTATATGTTTCATGAGACATGGATCGAAGGTAGAAGGTTTTTCAAAGGGCGCCTTATTCGTGGGCAGGGTAGTCGCAGCAGAAGGCGCTGCGCAATACAGGGCTTATACAGGAAAGCAGTCAAGCTTGGTGTTAAAAGAAGTAGGAGAAAAGAAAGAGCTTCGGTGATGTCGAAAGAGCAAGTGGTTTCGGATTGCAGGCGCCCTCCTGGTGTCTACTTTGGCGATGCCTCCGACTCTACAGTACTGCAAGGTAGGGGCTGGGCCAGCCAAAATGGGATCATTGCCGAAAATAAAGAGAGACAGATCAGCCAGTATACCCAACAATTCTGACTTACTCAGAGTCACAACGTATGCCATGCTAAAGGCACGCCTGACCGGCCAAAAAGGATGCTTGCTCAGTGCTAGGGAGGTCTTCTTTTGGCTGCGATAGTCAACTGTCACACTTGAGTCAGAAGTGAGAAAAATTGTCGTACACAAAATACCTAGACGCCTTAAACACAAATATGCAGGGAAGGCAATCCCAAAGGCCAAGTAACAGGGCAATTGCGGAACTCAACACCGGAGGCTTCACTCTGCCTTTCAGCTGCAGCGCTGTAAGGCTTGCGGAACGTCTGGCACATTCCTCAAGCCAAAATCTGTGCGTGTGGAACAAAACGGCTTACAGTTTCTGAAGCAACTGTTGATGCGTGCTTTGCGAGATGTTGTAGGTGCTTTGCGCAGCGTTCTCTGCTGCTCCTACGTTACAACCTGGTCCACGAATGGGGCGACCTTCTGACTATTTCTCTATATTCGACACATTTCTCATAAAAATACCAAATTAGAAATAAAAAAAATCATCTTTCAAGTTCTCAATCCGATTTTATTAGAAGCTGCGCCCTCATATTTCTCGCCGTCTTAGGCTGGCTGGGGCGCTAACCCGCAACGGTGCCGGCGTTGTCGCCAGCCCCAAACTTGGGGGATTCACAGACACTTCTAGTTTATACATGCTATTCTGCTGGTAAATTGTTTTGCTTCTTTACTAGTAAGAAGTTTCTGCGCTCGTCCAGCAACTTAACCTCTTATATATCGCCCGCTAGCCCTCTAAAGGTCACCAGTAAGCCCTATTGTAGTACCTGCGCACTACAAGTTCCCCCCTTGAGGGACTGGACCAGTCTGGCCAGAACACGTTATTTCTGCTTCTTCAGTGTCTATTCTCTTCTAACGCTGATGCCATGAGCGCATGCGGTGCGTAACGCTCCCTCCCACCTCATTATGGAAGGCTGCCAACCCTGCGAGCGGCGGAAGCTGACGGACCCAAACCGCTACGCCTCGAAAGGAGCAAGAGGGTTTCGAGCCTGGAGACGTCTTCCACGTTGGCGGTGCCAATCACGAAGCAAAGCCGGGCATCCTGGTGGTGAGCGGGCTCCCATGTGGCTTGACCTTCAGGGGTTCCGCGCCACTTGACGAGGTCCTGGGACGTCGGCTGCTGAGCCGCGCTGGCCCATGATAAAATTTTCCTCATAATCCTCTGTTGGATTGCCTGCCGCATTGCGGATGGGGAGCCAGCCGGGGTCGGCTCCCTGGGGAACCAAGTCAGGGAGGAGGGGGCAATGGGTAACTAACTGCGAAACATGGAAAACGTTGTGGCATTCATAGGTGAGAGGCAAAGCGAGACGGTAAGTGACGGTCCCTATACGCTCGATGACTCCAAAGGGTCCTCGGCAACGGGGCTCCAACTTAGGGCAGCTCTTCAAAGCCGGTATATGCTTGCTACTGAGCGAAGCCTTGTCGTTTAAACGTTCAGTCCTCTCAGTACTGAGAAGAGTGGGCTTTCTACTGCTTTTGCCCTCCGGCTCACTCGTGCCTCGGCCGTATGTAGGACAGTCCCGAGCATAGTGTCCCACACTGCCACACTTCTTACAGGTCTCCCCCGGACGCTTGGTACGTTCTCCCTTGCTGGGACAAGCGCGTGCTGGGTATCCTCGACCCTAACACTCGTTGTTTCCGCGGTTTGCCCCAGGCTGCTTTTTGTTCTCCTTGTTCCTACCGGGTCCATTTGCCTGGGCGGCAGCTCTGATGGCTCGGCTGATTCTTTCTCGTTGCTCTAGCACGGTCTGCTTAGGCTCGTAGAGTCGCGCTGCGGCTTTCGCCGCTTGTTCCCAATAGGGATACTTCACCTACCTGTTATTGGTCATGAGAAGATGTAGGTTCGTTGGTAGCCCGGTGCAGTAATAGTCAGCGAGTTCCTCGGGAGTGAGACCCACTCCACGCTCCGCTACAGCTGCAAACTGGTCCGTGTATTCCTTAGGGTTGCCATTCCACCGTACCTTGGCCAACTCCGTCAAAAATTGGCTCTGCGACATTGTTTTGTCGAACCGTTCCAAAAGCCGGCGCTTGACCGTCGCCCAGTCGCGCAGTCACTTAGGCCGATAGTTCGCCGTAGGTACATCCAATAAGTTAGAGCCGGGCCAACAATGTGGTCAATTACTGCTCTCCCCCAGTCGCAGGGCTCCAATCCCATCTGGGTATACCGTCTTTCGATGCGCAGCAAAAAGGCTTGCATAGTGCTGCCGTCTTCAGAAAGCATGGGAACGTTGCGCCCGATTCGCAGGGCCCGCCCATAACATTCCTCATCGTAGCGATCGCGGAGTGGGGTTGGTCCCACGTAACGTACGGACTGTTCCCTGGCGGGCCGGCAACGTTGGTTATAGGTGCCACCTGTGGGTACGCCTCCTTACGCCCGTGCAGCCGCTCTGCCACGGTGGGTTCCGAAGTAGTATGACGATGGTGGGCTGGCGTCCAGCTGGGCATTTTGCTTACGGACATTGTAGACCTCTCCTGTTGAGTGGGGCCGATACCGCGTCCGTTGCGTACGTGCATCCCATACCGAGCTAAGCTGTCTAGGTGTGTACCATTAGGGCAAATTTTTTGTACTCTTAGCTCCGGAAAAGAAAAATTTGTATCCCGGAACAGCCCCCAAATGTACTGCGCAGCGTTCTTCTGCTGCTACTACGTTCCTGGCCCACGAATAAGGCGCCCTTTCGACAAATTCTCCACAATCAACACAGTTCTCATAAACAATACCAAATTATTAATGAAAAAACAGTCATAATTCACTTTCTAAATCAGGTGTTCCTCGTAGTTCTTGCTTTATTCACCCGGTTCGGGCTTGCACCGAAGCCGACGTTATCGCCAGCCCCAATCTTAGGGTATTCAGAAACACTTCTAGTTTACTCATGCTCGCAAATTGCCTTAATTTGTTACTAGTAAGAAGTGTCTGCGCCCGTTCAGCGTCTTAACCTCTTACTATGTGTCACTTGCCAGCCACCCTCTTAAGGTCACCACCAAGCCCTATTGCAGTGCCTGCACACTACAGTTACCCTGCGCTTCTACTGCAGCAAGCATTGATCAAACCGAGTGTCAGGAAGTCTGGTGTCAGTCCGTGTCGTCTTCTGTTGACTTCGTAACTGTGGGTCCTCCACGCTCGGCTTTTGTATGGCTGTCCTCTTGTGTTCTATGAGCCGTGATAGCTTTGCTCTCTGCTGTTCTTCACAAAATCAAAAGTTGACTCGAGCGTTCACTGCATGCGAACTTAGCAAGAGAGTAAGTCTTTACAACGGAGCAGGTCATTAACATGAACGGCGTTTGCGCTTTGCTGAATGATCTCCCTGATTTGCACCTTAGCCATGGCACCCGCATGAGGCTACGGGGCCGAAAGTGCTACGAGATGCATCAGCATCCATTGACGCTTTACAGGTGCGCCCCAAAAAATACCAGCTTGGTTCACTGCCGCCGTGGCGACCCTATACAGCACACCCGGGAACCCACTGGCGGGCTCTCCACACATCTTGCGATACGAGCACAGCTTCACAGCACAAAACTTACAGTTCTGCGTGGGCTGATTTCTGGCTTCGCTCTGCTTCTGACTTCGACATTGCTGCCATCGCCGTCTCCCCCGCAACCTAGGAGACGTTCTTATCTTCTGTTTGGAGTCTCGCTACGCTCTTTGTTGCCGCTTAAGGGGACCGCCTGACTCCTCAGGGTGCAGATCTTGCCCATTTCCTGGCAACTGTAACCTCTTACTCATAATTGAGGAGCCTTCTATAGCATTGACGCCTATCGCGCCTGCGCACGGAAGATTTTCTCCATGCATCGGCGCCTAACGTGCTCTTCTCCAGCAATGTCTAGGCTTGTTCACTTGTACGCTCTGTAGTGCCCTGTCGGCGAGCAGTCTGTTGGGTTTTTTAGACTCCGCTTATCTCTTTTTTAAAGTCTGCTAGGCGTATGTCGGCCCCATGCAGAGTCCACAGTTCCAACACAACTCTTGCACGCTCCCACTATCTTGTTTTTTCCTTCCTCTGCTGAAGTACTCTTGTGATTGAGCTCTTCACCCGTGGCATCCACAACTTGCTTGTGTTCTCTCTCGAAACTTCGCTTTCGTTTCGTCTGACGCATTGCTTTGCTCTTTAGCCGCTGCAGCCTCTCACTCTCTTGAATGTCGCGTAGGTCTTTGTCCCATGTTATGTGTTGGAAAATTATAGCCTAGCTGTAATGGCCAACTTTGGCGAACGGATGAGATCAAGAACTTCTGCCGCCTCCCCCAAAAGGAGTCTTATACTATTTGGGCCTTCACGCTTTACATACGTAAATCACTGGTGATTTTTGCATATTAGGGGCTGTGATTTCCTCCTCCAGTAAGACCTCACTGTACCTGAGCTGAGAATTGTACTTTGTTATTCGATTCAAGCCAGATCGTCTAGAAATGCAATTCGTGAGAGTTTGCAAAATCGACAATGGGACCCCTGTATCTACACTGCCTGCTCATGTCGATAATTTCCCTATGATACTACTGCTGTGCTAGAGCAGGATATCAACAGGAACGCGCTAGCTCCCAGCTCCATCGCCAGCAGCTTCTTTAGGCATGTTTTCCCTCATGCCAGCGAACAGTGCCTTCACAAGCCCCTCAGAGGTCACCATGGCACTCTCAGCTTCGCGCTTTAGAAGCCGCTGGCAAGCAGAACGTTGGAGAGAAACCTCTTGGAAGTGACAGTTTCCAGTAGGCGCTCCACCTCGGCGCTAAGTTGTTGAATGACACATAATTGGTTTACAGCTCTGTCACCCTTCCTGGAATTAGGGGGCAAAGGGTTACCTACCCGTTCTTATGTAATATAAACGATTAAGTAGCTTCGCTTTTTGGTTCCCCTACTTTGGGGCTTTCTCCAGGATGCCCGTTGCATAGAGATCTCTCATATGTGCTCTCTTGGTGCTCTTATTAGCCGTCCGGTGTGATTGCGCATATCCGAATTTGAAGGCACAGCTTCTGTTTTCTTGAGGTCTGCATAGTGCGTCCGGGAAAATATTAGCAGGCTGGCTGGAAAGGTACAGCTTTCACAAACACTGGAGCAATCTTCAAGTTTAAAGCGCGAACGCTGGTCTAGCCCCAGCGTATCTTGTTATCGGCAACTATCTTACACACTTCTCTGCATCACATGCAAAGGGGAGGAAAGCTGGGCAGAGGTAAAACCTTACTGTACGACAACTGACAACTGTGTAGTTTAAAGGACAGCAGGAATTAACTGGGCTCTGGTCGCATAATCCTGACCCCACGCCGTGCACAGACTCCCTGCTAGCTACAGGGTCGCTGCACCCAAACGCCGCGCCTGGCTAGAGGCATCGTTGGTGCTAGCGATTCTCAGAGCTTTTGGCTACATAACAGCCATTTACCTACTCTATTGCTAAATCGGATCGACAGCGTGGTTATTGACCCCTATGGCCTTTCAGAGCCATTTTCTCGGTGCGAAACACTATATTTACTGCCTGTTGAGAGTGTGCGCTAGCGTGTGACTCTAGCTACTTGAGTCGCACGCCGGCTCACGAATGCAATGCGATACGAGATGAAAACATCTTGAGTATATTGTGGTAACTAAAGAATGCTAAATGTGGAGCCTAAAACAGAGAAGATTTGGTACCCTCAAATTCCTTTGCGAAGCAGAGATGGTTGGGACTAGGGAGCTTGCACCATGCAAAGGTCTGCTTAGGATTGCAAGCTAGGTCCGTTTCGAGGGTGACAGCTGGCTGCGCGGTGCACATGAAAGCCACATACACAAGCAATGCCTCCCGCAAGTAAAATGGCACCTGGTCTGAAGGCTGGAGGGTGCTTCGTCGTTAACTGCTACTAAGTGGCGTCACATCTGCAAGCCACTTCCGTATTGTCTCTTAATTAAGCACCTGCATTTCATTATTTTTTCCACGACTAGGTTAGTTGAAAATTGGAGTACTAGCATAATGACACCCCCTAAAGTATAGTGCTGTCTCGAAATTTTAATCGGATTGTTTTTCATGTTAAATCCCGCTTGTGTTGCATGTAGTGGTACTCAGAGCACCACGGAGCTTTCGTCTACAGCCTGGAAACCCAACAGCAGCCTTCACTAGAAAGAGCTTCGCATGCATTCTGTTCTCACTGTAGTGAGTGCAAACAATTGGGCGCAAGAGTGTTTGCATGCCCGATTTCTTCCGAAGTCTCATAGCATATGCTCGAATGGCGGCCATAAGTAGAAAATGATACAGAACGGGTCCTGAATGTGACACCTGCCTGCACCAGGCCGGTCCACCTCAGCAACGTCGTCAGAATGCTCGACTACGCTGCTGAGGTGGATATTAGGAGAGCAAGACGCAGCCACGTCAAAGGTGGCGCTACCACAGCTTTAATGCTACAAGGCCCTCCAGCAGGTCTGTGCTATGGCCAGAAACAAAAAAAATCTTCCTGCAGCTTGCAGGTGCGGCAGGTGCAGCAGATGTGCATTGCTGGCGTCGCCATTTTACCTGTTCTGCAGCTTTTACTATTCACGAGCTTCTTCTGGGGCTGCAACAGAGCTATGAGCGACTGACCACCTCCTTAAACAGCTCTATTGCTGTTTTGGTGGGGGACATGGGCATCGGCGCCTTCAATTCGTCCTTCTCCCCAGGCACCTGCAGGGAGAAAAGCATAAGAAATGAGGAGCACACGCTGAAACTTTAAAGCATAGTCATTGCAGTGCCAGCGGAAAACCCTACGACTTATTGCATTGCCATGAAGATTCTTTTCCATCCTCCAAAAAATAGCAGACGCAGCAACAAGGGTATGCAACTGCCTTGGCTGCAGCTGCTGCTGTACCAGCAGCAGGGAAGGAGCTCCTGGTGTTCTATCTGTTGGCTTCACAAGAGCCAGATTCTTTACGCGCAGTCGTGAGGGTGTTGTGCGCTGCGTTCATAGCGGCACATCAGCAGTCATGACAGTTGCAGCAACATTTCACACAAAGAACAGACAATTGACAGATCCACCGAGTACGAACCATAAATGTATGACGAAAAAACGAAGTTAGTGTAAGAGCAACCAGCGGCCTTGGGGTTGGTATGGCCAGTAACTTCAACAGCTTTAGCAGTTATGCTGCTGCATCAGGAAGGGAAACGGACCGTGCGCTCTGTTGCGGGCGGCAGTGGGAGTCTCCTCCGGTCGTGCTCTTCCAACCGTGCAAGTATAGCTGCTTGCGTCCTTGCCGATAGCCGCGTCCAGACACCAAGGAAATGCTGCAAGGCAAGCAACATCAGCATGAACAAGAATGGATGCGGTAACAAAACATATATTACTCCAGCTAGTGGCTACAGGCGGTTAGGGTCAAAGCAGATACATGGAAGGGAATATGGTTGCCTGCAGGGCGTACAAGGGCTAATGCATTCGCAGACAAAGTATGCATGCATATTTTGTAGTTATTTATGTCCCTTTTCAAGAGACTGCCCAGCTTCCAACAAAACCGGAGCGGCAGATAGCCTTTTGAGGCCAGCTGCTCTCTGCGCAGTCCTGAACATCAGCATCACCAGCAACAACACATATAGCGAGTCATAGAGAAAGCGCTTAGTGCTATAGCAAGTGCAACAGCAGCAACAGCTCCAAAACAAAGTTCAGCCGTGCCCCTTGCAGCTTTACCTTGTCGAGGAGGCAACCCGGTCGCATGCAATGCAACCAAAAGAGACAGCAGATCTTCGGCTGTGGAAAGCACGGAGAAACGACAAGAGAAGAGGCACGACTCGCAGTCTAGTACCTTGAAGCAATGCATGCAAAGAACGACATGAGCACGTGGCATCCACAGGCAAATATACCCAGTTATAACGACAGAAGGCAACTGAGAAACAGCAAAAGGCAGAAGAAACATCAAGGAGCCAAAAAGCACAGCAAGCAAGCAGCAAATAGAGTGGCTCAGCAACACAACATATGCACTGAGCGCACTGCTAAGCTCCTGTAGATGTCTTCTCAGCGCCCCACAAAGAGTTCCACCAAAGACAAAATCTCTGGCTTTCTCGTGCTGCTGCAGCTGCCATTGATGCAGCTCGACTAGCAGCAACTGCAGAAGCAGCCTCGGCTTCAACATCCACAATAGGCGTGCAGTTGGTCGACGAGGCTGCGACTTTGTTGTCTTTGCAGGCATCATCTGTTGCTTAATATGGAACTGCCCCGGTGGCGGCTGCATCAGAATGCTCTTCAGTATCTTCTGGTGCTCTTCTGTTACTGGAAGTGCGGCGCAACAGCACAGAAGGCGTGCAGTAGCAGCTGCCGCTGCTGCTGCTGCTGCAGTGCCGTAGTGCCACGTCGAACCAGAAAGAATGCCAACAGAACGGCTGAAAATAGCCTGTACTAGCTCTTTCGCCCACTCCTGCTGCAGGGAGGCCTCGTGGCCGTTTCCTGCTTCTTCAGTAGTCTGTGCCGTGCTCCTCTCTCTTCTTGGTTTTGCTTCTTCTCCCTGTTCCATGTCCAATGTCCAGGTCACGTATGCCGGTGGCGGCTGGCGCGGCATACCACCGAACAAATCTGTGCCTGCGAGGGCCTCTGCCACTCCCCACAGCGACTGCGCATAGAGGCACACGAAGCCATAAGACTAAGCATGCCTTCTGCATGCTTCAAACACTTGGCGAAAAACATCCATTTGAATCAGCTTCAAAGCAGCAGCTTCACAAACACAGAAGTGAAAGGAGAATTCGTCACTGTATGAGCTTAACAAATATATATATGGAGGTAAAAGGAGAATTCGCCATTTTATGAGCTTGAATTTGTGATGAAACAATGCAAGTGCTGACCGTTGGAGACAGGGCATCAACATAAGCTAGGAGTTGAAGTAGTAGTCGAAGACGGAGACATGCGTCGCGAACATTACTTTTGCAAAAGAGAATGAATGCCTGAGAATACAAAGGGAAGGCGTCAAACGCTACGCAGACTGCGCTGCAGATGTGACGGCAAAATCCACTACAAAATGCAACAGCAACGGCAGCAGGGGCACCAGTTGGTGTTGAAACAATGGGTTCAGGCGCAACCATGCAAAAGCTCGGCGTAGAAGGCAATGGAGTAAGTAATGGCTTACTGATGCTAATTGCTGGGGAGTGTAATAAGAGACTGCTGTATACATAAACCCAAAAGCTTGTCGCATCAGCTCCGGAGGAGCATCTTCCACAGACGCCAGAAAAACAAGAAGATCCTCAGGCAGAAAATAAGGCAAAAGGAATGCTGACTGCTGCAGCAATCGCCTCCGCAAGTCCTGCAAGGGGAGCAGCGCCTGCGAGCTCAGCCCTTTGTGAGTCTGCGGCCGCAGGCTGTACAGGGCCACAGCAATTTCTCGTGGCTGCAGCGCCACTGCGGCATCCCTAGCCGCATGCAGCACATACATAAGTAACTCCTCCGGGACGGATCCTTCTGGAAGAAGGCACTTAAGAGTAAGCAAAGAGATAACTGCTGCTGTCGTTTCCTTTTGGTGTAGCAGCGGCTGCTCTTGTTGCTGCTGATTGCCCTGGAGTCCCTCCAGAAGTGACGGTGTTAACACTTTAATATGCGCTCGGCGTAGCAACGAACCCTAAGGCATCGTAGTGGGAAGGACAGATATACACGTATAAGTAAGAAAGAAACGGTGAAAGGAGAGATATGGAACGGTAGGCAGAGCTGAATACGATAAAATGACAAAGCAAATGCTAAAGGAGCTAGCAAGAGGCATGTACAACAGACAAATAACAAAAGCAAACGCATGAAGAAGTGCATACAGGCCAAGTTGGAATCCTCAGGGACGAGGAGAAAATGAAGCACTAAGAGGCAGTCCGACAAGAAAAAACGGAACTGCAGAAAATAAACGAAGAATGATGTGACAACGCATCCAAGTAAAGTTACGGAATCAATGCTGCACAAACATATGCCGCAGAACACAATAAGACTACGTGGGAATGCTGACAGCGGCAAGCGCCACGAGAATTGCAGCAGCCTCTTTCGGTGGCCGTCCCTCGCAGTGCAAATTACGCAGCGAGTCCAAGAGCGTAATTTGCTGCCAACGGACAGAAAACATAGACCGGCGTAACTGTCTTATAGAATGCCGCAGCCTTTCTTCTTGCTGCAACCGCTGTTCCACGTCGTGCTTCTGTTGATCGTGTTTCAAACAGTCTTGTTGCCGTTGCTGAAGCTCTTTAAGCAACGCGAGCTTCTGCCACTGCATGCTTCTGTAGAGGTGCAGAAGAGCAAAAGCCCGAAAGGTTGCTGCTGCTGCTGTCGCCGCCTTCTGTTGCGGCAGAATTTCATCACTGCTGCAGGTAAGAAGCAGCTCCCATGCTTCTGTAAGCTGCTGCAGAATAGAGAGCGGAGCACGGCTCTGTATTTGCAGGCTATGCAGAGACACATTAACGAAGGCACAAGAAAACTCAGCCCGGTGTGTGAGGAGGAAAAAACCGCTCGCGCGCCCTATCGGCATCCCGACTGCATTGGGGTTGCTGCTGATGGTGGTTCTATTCTGGACGCTCATGAGGTTTCTCTGGCCGCTCTTGGTGACACCACACCAGCAGCTAATGCGCATTTACAATGAAAGACACATTCATGTGCCTGTAGGCCGTATAACTCACCTATTGAGTGCAATAAGACTCCGCAGCACGAGCAATGCAACTGGGGAGACAGATGTGGAGAAGCGGAAAATCGACTCCGTAGCTTCTCTTAGCAGCGCAGGCAAGCGAAGTCCAGCTTCGTCTGGAGGGGATACCGTTGCCACTGCTTGTTCATCGGGCAATGCTGTTGCTCCTGCTGTCTGCCTTGCCGCTTTTGCTACTGTTGGTGTGTCGGCTGAGCTAGTTGCTTCAGAAGCAACCACGTCCTCTGCAGTTGTGGCGGGGCGCAGCAGCAAGACTGCAGTCTTAGCTTGGAGCTGAGCAGCACGCTGCTTCTGCTGTGCCAGGTAGACGTAAGTATCGAAGCGCTGTTGTTGCTCCGTTGCAGCCACTGGGGTAGGAGTAAAGTCCGCCGCTGCGGTTAGCTGCCACTGCAACAGTTGCTGTTGTCCCCACCCCTCCATATCTACCCCAAAAGAAGTTGCCGGGGAAGCAGCAGCAGCAGCTGCTGCTGCGACGCCACAAGGCACCTCAGTAGGAGGCATAAGATCTAAGGTCTCTGTGCTGCTACAGAGCAGAGCAACAGCGCGCAGATGCAAAGCGGCTGCTGTCAGGCTTCTGCTCCTCTTGCTTTTGCTGCTGCTGTCCGACAGATGAAGCCATAAGTCTCCTGATAACAAGGGCAAATGCAGAGAGTATCAAAATGGCACGGAAACAGCATGAACAGCAGCACAAACACCAGCTGCACTTGAAGGCGCTTACTCAAGCCAGCATACACATTATTTCCGAGCGGTTCTTTGTCCAACGTCTGCCACGTTTGTTCCCCCTGCTGCTGCATCTTTTGCTGTCCTCTGCTACCCGTCAGTGTAGCAGCAAGTGCAAGCCTCTCCGGGTTGCCAATGCCGAGAAGGCGCAATAGGGCAATGAAGAAAGAAAGCAACTCTTCCAGCGAACACAGGCCCCAAACTTTTCGTTGTCTTAATATGGAGTTCAGCAACAGCTCGATAATTTCGTCTAACTCCTTCTTATACGCAGCGAACACCTGATGCACTGGCTGATGTTCCTTCCGCTGCCAGTCCTTCTCGTGAGGCTGGCCCTGCTCTTTCTGACAATCCTGTATTCGCTGCTGTTGCAAAGCAAGCAGGTTCAGCTGAGCAACAAAAGATATGTCTCTTAGCATCAGGGCCTCTGCAAAGCGAAATATACTTTCAATTGATAGCGCCTCTTCATTTCCAGATGTTCCGCGGCTACTTTTGAGAGCTTCTGCGACTCTGCAAGTTGCTGCCGTGATTCTAGTCGCTAGTCCTAATATTTCCGGTGTATCCGTAGTTTCAATCTGCACCGGAAGAGTCTCAAGGTAAACAGGGGCAGGTGAGGAAATGCTGCCATTACATCTTCGTCCTGTTGCTGCCGAATCCGCATTCGCTAAAACAGCCGCTTGTGCCGCTGAGCACGTAGGAACCAGCAACAGAGAAACCTGTTGAGGAAAAAACGCTGCGTAGGCTGCCGCTTGGAGCACACAACACCTCTGCTGCAACAAGTAACACACCAAAGCGGCAAATTGAATGCTTCAAAAGCAAGCACGATGTTGCAACTGGAAGCTGACGCCCGCAGACACCTAACAAAAATGGTTAAATCTAAGCAGGAGACAAACGCCCATGTAAAACAGTAAAAGCACCAACTCAAATAGAGAACGGAACGGCGAAAGACACTGAAACTGAAGAAAAGACAGTAAAAGGTCAAACTACTCGGGAGACAAAGGCAGGTAATTTAGTATGCAAAGACGGGAAATTGAGAAGGCTGATATACTGTGCACGCACTCTAGGAGAGAGGTCAGGGCACTCAAGGAGACGATGCAGCAAAGGAAATGCTTCAGAGGGAGCAATTAACGTGGCAGCAGAAGCTGGGGCAGCAGCAGAGCCACGTGGCCGCAGCAGACGTTGCCTGCAGGAAACAGAAGCAGATGAGTGAGAACACTTCGTTTTAGAGCTGCCTCAACTGTGAATCTGACTGACTCCCTCACAGCCCCTGACAGCAGCAACGAGGCCAAGAGAGAAGCAGCTCAAATGAAAACCTCAGCAAAGCCCACCGTAGCCAAATAGTGGAAGAAAGAGCGAAGAGCAGTGAGAGACAGGCACCAGCGGAAAAAGTGCACAAAGAAGAAGGGACAAATTGGCAAGGTTAAAGATAGACAGCTACGCAGCAAGAGATTTCTGAAACTACAGTATATGTGAAAATTTATAAGTGCAGATGAGAAGACGGAGAGAGACACCAAACACGGGAGAATGCAAACACAGCCACTTCTAACTGAAGGATCTAAACGCGTGCGTTGAAAATAACGCAACGCAAAATCCGTCCAGAAAGAAGCGCTCATAGACGTTAGAAAAAATGTGCAACAAAAACGAGAGCTGGGGAGAGCAGCACTGACTGCCAGAAGATTAAATGGGCTAGAAAACGAAAATAGAAGCGACCTTGAGAAGAATACAGACATGCAGAGGCAAATGATTTCTCAGGCTGACAGTTGCAGAGACATCCAGGGTGTAGGAGCCACAAAGAAGCGGCAATACACGGTACAGGATGTAAAGGGAAGAAAAGTAACGAGCAGAAGCGGAATCGAGCGAAGAGGAAGAGAACTTGCTGCACCTTCTAATGGAGACAAGGAGACGCGCTAGTGAAGCTGCAGCTTCGCCCCCCAATGGTGACTCTGCAAGACAAGGAATGAAGCACTCTGCTGTCGCCGGCATTCCTGAGGAAGACAGAAGCCTTAGACACAGCAAAGGAAATTGAATGACGCGGACAGCGGGAACCTCTATTCTACAGCGGGAACCTCTACTCTAAGGCAAAAGTAGACAAAACTGTTTCTTGGCAGAGACCCAAAAATACGGGCAAGTTCGAGCATATGCATACAGCAAAGTTGAACCAGCATGCTGTGTACGAAGGATCAGCTGCATCGGCAGCTAATGCCTTTACAGACTCTCTGGACGCAAATTGGCTCACCCAAATTCCCAAAGGCACTAATGAGAGCCGCACATTCGCCAGGCGTGAAAGCAGATGGTAACTGCGATTGCTCCTGCTGCTGCACTGCCTCACGTACACCAACAACGACACGCTGTATCCGGTGGTCTCTCTGCGGGGGGCGCAGCAAAGACAGGAGCAGCAGCGCAGGGGCCAACAAGCTCGATCCTCGTCGCTGCGGCTGCTCCAGAAGCGGCAGCTGCTCTGCGGCGACAGCCGCGAGGCAACTGCAGTCTCCTCTTAAATACGCATTTTCAATTCTGTTCGCAGCGTCTACGCTGTCGTCCGCACGTCCTGTGGCTGTTCCTGCCGTTGCCTCTACCGGAAGTTGTGCATTGTCCGCAGCTGTTGTCTCTGTTGCTCGCACTGTAGTAGCGACAACGAATGCTGCTATCGCGTCCGACTCTGGAGGGGCAGCAAAAGCCTTTAGATAGTGGGGCCAATGCGGCACCCAAGCGAGTTGTTGCTGCTGCAGCACTCGCAGGGCTCGTTGCTTGCGTTGCTGCTGCTGCTGGATTGTTATAGTTGCCCTCATCCAAGATAAATCCTGGGCTTCGGCGCGATCAGAAGTAAAAGCAGCGGCCTCAGCAGCAGCCTTGTCACACAAACTTCGACAGGATCTTCGGAAGGGGCATTGAGGGAAGCGTCTCGTAGTGACCGCAAAATCATGTGTTGCCACTGTGGCTGTTATTGAAAAAGCCATGTTTGCCGTTTCTGGCTTTGGGTGAGCTCCCGCTGATCCATGTGCCACCGCTTGTCTGTTGTGTCCTGATGCCCTTGGCCTGGTGCTGCATATAGACTGCACAGCGCTAGTGCCGAGGCGCGGAAGTGGCCCCGTCCTGCACATGGCCACAGTTCTTAGTGAAGCAGGCGCTAAATTCATCCCAAGTTGAATACACGCCTGAGACTGAGCCCTGGGGCCCCGGCCAGACCCCTCTTAGCGAGCATCGGGAGCTGCAGGGGGACCCTCTCCCTGCTTGAAATAGATTCGCTTGTGTACTTGCGGTGTTTTTTTATTATCTACCATTATTTACACAAGCAAAAACAAATTAATTCAGTGCCACAGTACGTCTGCTGTCTCTTGCTGCCATACTCCCAAGCGTCCCTTGAAGGGCCCTCAGCGACGATTCAGTGATCGGCTTCATCGGCTGCAGCAGCCGCAGCAGCGGCAGCAGGCCCCACACGTGCACAAGTGTACCGCGCATTGCAAAGAAACATTTCCACTTCCTTTGTAACACAGCGAAGAGAGGGCGGATCGGGCCTTTCCCAGTCAACAGCAAGTGCAACCCCGGTCGGCTGCTGCTGCTGCAGCCTTTTCTTGTTGCTGGCGTTCCTGCTGCGTACTAAACGCTGGGCTGGATACCGACAAGAGTCATTTGCACATACACTGACCCAGCGGAGGAGTTATAATTGGGGGCAGGAAATTAGCGAGCTGCACAGGTAGCGCCAGTAACACTTAACGCAACAGCAGCGCCAGCCGCAAGGGCACGGGAGGCCAGCGGGGGGACTGTCGTTGCAATACAAAAGTCGCGGAAAGGGGTAATAGTTGTTTCAACTGTGCATATCCATTTTGGTGGCTTTGCAACTTCACTGCTTCAGCATATGCTGTAGCAGCGGCTGGGAGGTGGCCATGCTGTGCAGGTCTTACACAACGTGGGAAAAGTGCGGGAAAGGACGATAAAAGTTCTGCCAAAGGCACTAGGAGGATAAGCAGCACGTGCTGGTGGTGCTGCTGCCGCGTGGTGGACTGCGCACTTTGCCTCTAACGCGTATAAAGATGAGCCTCAGAAGCTTATGGCCGCCGCCGGCGGCCAGCTTCCGCTGATCGTCTCGCACACATTTCTCAAGCCCTGCATCGGCAACAGAAACAGATGCTGCAGCTGCCGCTGCGCGTTTCAGCATCTTCATCTGAGCAAGGCTTCGGCATAGTGAGATGTGGGGCCGCCTGCGGCCGTACAGCAGGGTCGCAGGAGCGGCCGCCGCTGCTAATCCAGTAGGGGCTGCAAAAGGCCGCTCACTGGTAGCAGTAGGAGAGGTTTCAAACAAAGTACCTGTAGCAACTGTTGCTGTTGCTGCTGTCGCAAGACATGATCCAGGCAGTAGGCGCCGCCTACTTCTAGCTTGCTGTCCTATTAGGACTCGCGAACATAATGTGCTGTTGCCCATGCCGCACATGCAGTTGCAGCAACAGCATCGCGGGCGAAAGTTATATCAGTGTTCCGCTCGCCCTCTATCTCCTAAATTTGCTTCTGCTGCTGCACCTCAAGGCGAGCCTAGTTGCCCCTGTTCCCCGTCTTCGGGCACCTCAGCCCCGGTATCTGGAGCAGCAATACCCACATCCGCGGCAGGGATGGGAGTAGCACACAAGGATGGCCACTCCTGGCTGTGGCGGCTAGTGCAACACCGCGTGGGAAGGCGCAGTCGTCAAAAGCAGAAGGAGAGACAAAAAGAGAGAGAAAAAGAGCGGATTGTTCGGCTGCCTTTGGGTATATCTGTAGCTCTATGGGCTCCTATTCCGAGCAGCAGCAGGCTAAAGAGAGATGTGCTGCTGAACGCAGTTGCTGCGCTGCTACTATTTTCCGCCAGTGACATCATGGCGCAACACCTGCAGCACACGCAAGCCCACAAACAGCAGCAGCAATCGCAACAGGAGTTGGACCCGCAGCAGCAGCAGCAGCCTCCACGAGAGCTGCAAGGTTGCGGGGCAGAGCAGGTTCCTCCAACCCTAAGCAGCACATTGCGGCAGATCGATGCGGGCCGCACGCTGGCTGTCGGTTGCGAAGGAGTGATAGTTAATGGTGAAACCAGCTTGTTGCATAGTTGTGTCAAATTCTGTGCCTGCTGTGCTATCCCTGCCTTGTGTGTGTGTGGTTTGTGGTGACTGTGCTTTGAGCTCCGTAGCCATATGTTTACCTTTTCAAGTAGCTCTGCGTGCCGGTTTCCTTCGTCTGTGTGCCTGTCTGCCCGCTCTCGTCCCTTTTACTCTTGTTTCATTTTATGCATGTGACAGTTCCTCGTTTATCTCTTCTTCGGCAAATTCTGAAGTTCTCAAACTTATCTGTTTTCCCCCTGTTTGTGTTATCTGCCATTCTGCATGTCTAGCATGCTTTTGCTCACTGCATCTCCCCACAGATGTTCCATCTTTTTTTTAAAAGTATAGGGACACATATTGCAATCATTTTCTAGCCTTTCTACAGTGCCTAGGCTCTAGCTGCTAAAGCATTTTGGTGTTCGCCCTCTCTGTTGCAGCTCTTCTACTGACACCTATGTATCACAAACTCGAAGCGATGCTGGCTCACAATACTGCACTGAAGCGCAGTAGCACGAGCAGCGCAGGTGGCGGTGGTAGCAGCAGCAGAGGAAACCCCAAAGTCACGAGCTCCGGGAGATCTGGTGCTGCAGCACGTGTAGCTGCTGCAGTCTCTGGTGCCTCAACAGCAGCAAATACAGCAGCAAATGCAGCAGCAGCAGCAGCGGCAGCAGCACAAACACAACAAGGAAGCCGCGCCAGTCGCTTGCTGTGGCTGCTGAGTTTATATCAGGTGCTGGCCGTTCAAATAGTCGCCATGCCTTTTAGTTCTTTTTCTTTTCTTTTTTTCACACCAGTTCTCAGATTCAGCTTCACTCGGCTTTTTGAAGAGCAACAGCTTCCAGCCCAGGAGGAGCAGGTACAACAGCATTACGTGCAGCAGCAAAGGCTAGAGCAGCAGCTGCTGCTAGCGCCAGAGCGACGACAGCAGCAGCGGCAGCAGCAAGAACAAGAGCACCAGCAGTTTTGCTTGATCCTTGGCTCACCCGGCTCTCAGAGGACAATTCAAAACGAAGTTATTGACAAGGACGCCCCAACTACAGTGCAGCAACACCAGCAGCAACAGCAGCAAGGGCAGCAGCAGCAACAGCATCAGAGGTGTTGGATCAGTTCCGACCCTCCAGGGAATTTGCGTGCTGCACTCCGTGAGGGTTACGAGGCTGTGCGATGTCATTTCAGAGAAATATACGTCGCTAGCCTTGTTGTGTGGCCCCTGTCGGACCTTATCAACTTCCGGTGGGCTGAATGCCTTCAATGGCGTATCAGTAGCGCCAACAATTAGCGAGTATTTAGGGCCTCTCCCGGTGCAACGAGCTAGTAAAAGACAGCTACGTTCACATCACCTTAATGCGCAAGAGATGCCGCGTTTTCATTGCCCATGTATGTACAGCAGGGTTCCTGCTGCCGTTGCTGCTAGACAGGTATACAAAGCGTGATAACTGTGGCGTGATTGCATGCGTCTGTGCTTTTCAGTTTCGTTCCACTGGCAATGCGCCCTGCCTGGGACTCTCTACTTGACTTTGTTTGGGCTGTGTACCTCTCCTATGCCGCCCACTCTTCCCCAGCACCAGTGCAACAGCAGCACCCGGTAGATGAAACAGCGGGAGCTGCTGCTGCGGCCCCTACTTCGTCTGCGGGCATGCAGTTGAACACTGCATGAACAAAGGGGACCAACTGTCACTCCTCCACTACTCGGGCTCTAAAGCTGCTCCCCTGGAGCTGCTACCCCTGCTATACAGAAACTGCAGCAAGTGAATTGCTTCGCAGAGTACGCGACAACTCGTCTTTACAGGCAGTCTGGTAGCTGCTGCTGCTTCTAATGCTTCTGCTGCTACTGCTGGTGCCGCTCCTACTGCTCGAGCTGCGATAGCAGCTACTGCATGAAAGTGCTTTTCCATGAAGGACAAGGTGGACAACTGCAGCACGAATAAGCACGACACCACATATTCGGTGCCAAGCGTTTGCGTCCTTGAAAACTAGTGAAGGCCAACTAATATGCCAAGCTCTAGGAACTCAAATGTGCTGATCCTCATACGTTGTTGCGTCAGCTCTCCTCTGGAGCTCCGCTAGCTACTTGTGCAGCACAATTGCACCTGAGGGGTACCCTTCTTTGCAGAAACAGCCACCAAAGCAGCAACATCAGGATTAGCAGCAAAGGAGTGCTGTGCTTCGTCCTGCTGGTGCACATATCGGCTCTTGCTGTCCCTGCTGCGAGCTGCGGACGGTAACACTCTGTCTCTCCCACTACTGTGGTGTCTGTACACCTCGAACCGCTGCTGCGCCTCTGCCTCCCTCTCAAGTAGCTAGTCCAGCGAATCTTCACCTTTTACTTGTTCAGATGTTACTGCTGTTGCTGCAGATGCTGCACATTACACATTGACACTGCTGCTGTTCAGCTTTCTCCGCTGCTTTCTTCCAGCAGGTTCAACTACTGTTGGTGCTGCTGCTGCATCGGTAACAGTCCTCTCTGTTTAATACAAAGGCAACCCTCTATACCGCTTGAAAATCCCGTTCATGGTAACGGATTCCGGTGCCTTCGATGCTGCTGCTGCAGCTGCTGCTGCTGCTGCTGTTGCTGTAGCTGTTGCTGTAGCTGCTGCTGAACACTGTTGCGAGTCGAGTTACCAGGAGGCCTTCGACGGTGCCTTTGGGGTGCCGAATTTGCAGCTGCAGCAGCAGCTGCTGCAGCGGGTGGGAAGGACGGCCAGGCACTTGTCCTAGCCTGCTGCTGGGACTGGTGTTCTGCTTGCTGTTGCTGCAGCGGATGCTGTTGCAACAGATGGTGCTGTTGCTTTACTTGTTGCTGCAGCTGCTGCTGCTGCTGCTGCAGTTTTTGTTTATGCTGCTGCTGATGCTGTTGTTGCTGCTGGTGGGGATCATTTGAATGTTGGTGCAGCAGTTCCCTCGGCTGCGGCTGTTGCTGGGGCTGCTGTTGTCGTTGCGCCTGCTGCAGTTGCTGTTGCTGCTCCTCGCTGCAAGCCCTAGCTTTACCGTCTACGTCGCTTCCAGTGGAATGAACGCCATGACCTTCCTTCTGCCGAAGCAGAAGAAGTAAGCACTGACGCACTTGCTGCGCCTGCACCAACGCCCGAGGACACGACCATAGCAGCAAAACGAGCAAAATATTATGCCGGAAATAGTAGCCTCAACATGGCACATATTACAATCCGGGAGTAATGTAGGCAAACATATTTTCGTCAACAAGACGCATGGAAGATAACCATGAACAAAGCAACCAGAAAAGAAACTGCTTGGAAACAGCAACGAGGAGCTCTGTCGAACTCGAGCGGCATCGCTCCTAGGCTCCTTACAGTCGCAGCAAATGTCTCAACCTTTTCCTTCTGCTGTTGCAGCATCGCATCTCTGGCCCGCAGTTGCTGGAGAAGCAGCTGCTGCTGCTGCTCGTGCTGCTGCTGCTGTAGCTCCCTGGCGCTGCGTTCCTCTCGAAGCTGCTGCAGCACCGCCGTGGCCTGATATTTAGCAGCAGCGACATCACAGGCCGGCAAAGAGACCGACGGGGAGTGAACCACTAAGGTAGCATAGAGCATACAGGAGTGTCAGATTCCCAAAGGACTGCCACAAACAGCAGAAGAAAGCAAAAAGACAGTAGGCGAGCTGACGCTCACTTGATGGGCAGGATCAGCGTAGGAAAGTACCCGTAAAAGCTAAACTAGAACCCAGCCGTTACAACGCAAGTACGACCGAGAGGAAAGAGCGATGGCACATAAATGTCCGGAAAGGGCAAACCGCTGTGCACGGAGGGGCAGTGCGCAGCCCGCTCAATGCGTTAGGCGAGATATACCACGAAACAACGACACGACACGAAATACATGCGCCGGCAGCTCACTTTCATCGATAGGGCTGAGAGGACGTCCTCGCGCTGCTGCAGCTGCTGCCGCAGCAAATTTCGTTCAGTCCGTAGTTCTTCCATATCCCGCTGCAGCAGCTGAACTTGTTGCTGTAGCTGCTGCTCGGCGCTGAATGGAGAATCCGCAGCAGCAGTAGGCACCTGCTGCACCCTTAATTTCCGAGCCTGATGCTGAAGCATTTGCAACAGCGCTTGCTGTTGCTGCTGTTGCTGCTGTCTTTGATGTCGTTGCACCGATTCCGAAGGCGAGTCCTTGTCTCCGTCTTCAAGAGCAGGAGCGCCAGCAACACAGACCGCTGCTGTTTTCGAGGAAGCATCACCCGTGTGTTCTGTGAAACTAATGATAGCCTCCTCTAAATACGCAAGTGACAGCCGATGTATCGATGATGTCACCAGGGGAGGGATGCTGTTGTTTCCGCCTTGCACCTGTTTTCCTGCTTGCTGTCCGAAAATGGCAGCATCTGACGTTATTGTTCCTCCGTAAAACACATAAAAGTATTCCTGATTGCACACGGCGAATGCATCTTTGCTTGATGCTGAGCCGGCGAGTGCTTCCGGAAGTGAAATGTTTGCCCAGTGAAGGTTCCACAGAGAGATACAGAGCAGGGCTGCAGGCACAACACGAAAGCGCATGAGGTAATGCTACAGGCTGTGCACGCATATTGGCTCGCCTTAGTGCAGCACAGTACGTGCACAGAAGCAACGTTACTGTGTTTCTCCTGGCTGCTACCGCAGGCAACAACGGAGCGACAGGTGCAAGCAGTGTACCTGCAGTGGGGGGAGGGCAGTACAGGATCAAAATGTCGCGGAAGAAGAAGAGACAAACACTGAAAGGAGACAAACATGAGGCAAGAATGAGTCTGCGGAAGCCTGCTGGTCCGAAGGAAGTATAATACGAGCAAAATGGCATGGGCACAGGGGAAGAGGCAACTGCACAGAGCCTCAACTGCCCCACTAAGAGCTACTGGGGACAGCGATGAACAAACTAAAGGATATGCAGTTTGCGAAGTGTATAGAGACAGGCTGAGAAAAGCTTGTCCGGAGCGATAGGAAATACGCGGGGAGAGATACTGATAGATCCCTAAGAAGCTTCGCGAGAGAGGAGCACGAAGATGGAGCATAGAAGTTGGTGTGTAAAGAAAGCATGAAACGCCAAGTACTCACGCATTGCTTCCTGGAAAGTCTGGCCAACCCCCTGCGGGCTTAATTAAGTTCCATCTCTTTTCCTTAACTTCAAAGCTCCACATATCCCTCAAGCTAATCCCTTGGTCGCTGCTGTCTTTGCCACCAAACAAGTATAACGAATTCCCATCCGCTGAAGCAGTGAACGCTGCGTCGATTCGAGGGACGGGTTCCTGCTGGCACTGCACCTGTGGCTGCGTCGATGCCGCTGTCGCTGTGGAGGTGTACAGCAGCTCCAGAGCAAACGTCTTCAGGTTCAACTGTAGCAATCTGTTTTGTACATTCTCTGTCGTTGTGAAGAGATGCACGCAAAAGGCACAGGCAAAAATCCGCAGCAAACAAGAATGCAACGACACTAATGGAACCTTTTGCGCGGGCTCCGTATACAGCTGCGAATTCTGTGCTTACTGCTGCCTCCGACCGAGACGGCGCTGAAGCAGAAGAGAGAGTCGCAAGAAGCTTGGTACACCCACGTCTGACTCGATCGTTCTTGTTGCTCTTCCTTCTGTTTCCAGTCTTCCTGTTGCCCGTGATGTTGTTGCAAAGATGCGGATGCTCCCCAATGCACCTGATGTCGTTCCCAGACACCACGACCTGCCAGTAAAGAGCAAACAAACAAATTCACATCCGCCAACGCAAAGACCGTCAGTATATCTAGCAGATGCACCAGAAGTGATGGCTGAAACCACAGCACGAGCAGAAGCACAAGTACTGGCCAGAAATCCGCAAAAAATGCCGCATTAACGCACGCACCAACGTGAAAGAAACTAATCCCGCCGTCTTCAAGCCTCCCCGTAGCGTCGAGCCCAGAAAAAACGGCAAGGCGGCATCCGTGGAAATTGCTGTTAGCGCTGCTACTTCTGCTGTTCCTGCACAACTGGTTGTCCGCGCACGGCTCCGACGAAGGGGGCAGCATGTGCTCTTCAAGACGCTCCTCCTTTTGCTCTTCGTTGAGCTGAAGCTCCGCCAATGATGCTGGTGCTTCTGTTTCGCTGTTTTTCAGGTCTCCGCACTCTCCATCAGCAGCTGCACTAGCTGCAGTCGCTGCTGTTGATGGTGCCGCTGTTGCTCCTAATGTGTCGCTGATGTTTGAAGTGCTTGTATTTGATGTGACGCTACTTCCGCCATTACCGCTACTGGCTGTCGTGTCTGTACAGCATGAAGCCTTTTCTGGCTTTGCGGCTTCTGCAGCATCTTTAGCAGCAGCCGCTGCGACCTTTATCCCAGTTGTTGCTGCCCCAGTGCATATCGCTAGAAAGGTCACCTCGCGCACAGGCGGTCCTGTGCCAGAATTGACTGGTAGCAGCACCCACCGGCCCTCCGCCGACGACACTGCAGTGACAACCCCCAGAACAAAAGCATACTAGCAGCAGCACCATTAAACCACGAAAAAGAATTTAGCTGCAAATGTACGGTGCCAGGTTTGTTGCAGGTGTTTTTAGAACGACAAGCCGCGTTCGTGGAGCAGACGGTCATGCAATAGTTGTTCAATGTTGCGAAAATAGCTACAGTGGCACTAAACCCTACAACGAAATACACCACCAGCGGCTTGCACAAATTACTGTAGGGGCAATAAGCATCATGGAATTTATCTCCAGACACTCCATACAGCCCACTCCAGCAACTGCAGTGACAGGAACAGCAAATGATACAAAATAGTAGCAGGCCCCTACCAGTTTCCAATTTGCAGATGGAGAATGTGTCACCTTGCGGTTGTAAACGGAAGAGCGAACCACACGAGCACGCAGCATACTGCGCGCTTGTGTTGCAGGGATTGTTGCCGAAGCTGCTAACGCTGCGAGACGACTGCGAGACAGTAACCTCTTCCCACGCCACATCTGCCACAGAGCAGAGGTGTACGGCAGGAATGTTCGCTGGCACTGCTGCTGCTTTTTCAATGACACCTTGCTGTAAGTGCTGCTGCAATAAACGTGAGGGAACGAACTCAGCAGCATCAGGATTTAAGGCACAACCCTCACCCGCCAGCCCCTGCTGCAATCGAAGTTGCTGTTGGGGCTTCTGCTGCTGCAAAAAACGCTGCGATTTTTGTTGCTGCCGCTGTCGAGAGGCAGCAGGGTCCGGCTGATCAACGAGGCCTGACAGGAACGAGCACTGCTGTTCCTGCTGTTGCTGCTGCAGATGCAGCTGGCGTTGTTGGAGATACTGCTGCCTCATTTGCTGCTGCTGCAGTTGCTGCTGTTGCAGGTACTGCTGCCAGAGCTGCTGCTGCAGGTCGGCGTCCTCCCCAAGCCACGGCTGTTGCACTTCGCGGCGTCGTGCTTCCCCCGTGCCTCGCTGCTGCTGTTGCTGCTGCTGCTTCTGTTGTTGCTGTTGCAGCAGCAGCAGCTGTTGCTGGAATTGTCTCTGCTTCAGCTGCAGCAACCGCGCATCCTCTTGTTGCTGTTGTTGCTGCTGCAAATTGGGCCTGCCAATTGTGCCATAGTTTTGAAAAGCTTCCTCAAAGCCAGGAGGGGTAAGAGAGGCAACAGTTGCTGTTTTTTCTTGCTGCTGCTGGAGCAGCTGTCGGTGCAGTTGCTGCTGCAGCTGTTGCTGGAGATCCTCCCTCTGAAGCTGCTGCTGAAGCTGCTGCTGCTGCTGCTGCTGAACTGCTCGCAAATGCTGCCCTGCAAAGACACCAAGAGAACGAAGTCTTCGCTCCAGTTCTCCAAGGGCTCCAACGCTCTCCTCTGTGTTTTCTTGCTGCTGCCGGCACTGCGGCTGCTGCGGTTGCCATTCTGGCTGCTCTGTAAGCTGCTCCTGTTGTTGCTGCTGTAGATCGCGCTGCTGTTGCTGCTGCTGTTCGTAGTGGTTCCCATGAGACTCTCCATCATTCTGCAATGCCTCGTCTTGCTGCTGCTTCTGCTGCTCATGAAGCTGCTGCTGTCTGTGGCGATCTAGAGCCTCTGTAAGAATCCGCAAAGCCTCCCCCTCATCACCTGGATTGCTCCCGAAATCCATTCTTTTCAGGCGTTGCTACACTGAATGAGGTTCGTGGATTCGCTGCTCTGCTTGCTTCTGCTGCTGCTGCCGGTGGCCTGAAAGGAGATGGCGGCAACTGCAAGTAGAGCAATTCCCGTAGCTGCTTGAAGGATCCCTGTACTCATTTGATGCTCGCGAATATGTGTGTCTACTCCTGGTGCAGCAGCTGATGCTGCTGCTCCTGTTGTTATACAGCAGTTGCTGCTATTGCAGCAGGGGTGGATGCTCTTGCCACAGTTCTCGTGCCCGCCCGTCCCAGGTGCTGCTGCGGGAAAATCATTTACTAACGGCCGCAACGGATCACCAACAAAAGATCTGCAATTGCCGCTTTTGGTTGTGTTGCTTCTGCTGCAGTTTGGTGCGCAGATGGCATCGGCTGTCGCCAGGTAGTTAGCTGGGCTCTGTGTGCCGGGCTACGAACTTCGTCAGCGTTGCCGCCTCCACCAGAGCACCCTCTGATCGAGCTCTTGGTGGCGTTGCTGTTGCGGCAGCAACAGCAGCAGCAGCGGCTGCTGCTGCTGCTGCTCTGCCAAAGAGGACTGGAGGAGCCGCTGGAAACCTCCTGAAGGCTTGCAGGAGACAGTCTCACCTCGCCCTTCTAATGTCTTTCTCAGCTCAGAGATACGACAAAAAAACCTGTTCAGCCAAATATAGGAGCGGTAGCGAGAGCTGGAGCAACAGCAACAGCAGAGACTGCGAACGTTATCCCCTTGACCTCAGCAGAGCTGCGTGAGGCTGCAGCGGCGGTTGCTCCCGCTTGCTCTTGCTAAAGGTAAGAAGATTTTGCTATCTAAGTAAAGTCAAACAGAATTAGTTGGAGCTGCTGTTCCTGGGTGAAATACAAAAGAAAGAAACTAAAGCCTGAGTGTGGAAGCCCGTACACCTCAGCTGTTCCACGCCTGGAACGGCTGATTGTACAGCCAGCTCCTTTGCCCAAACCCTGAATACACACCTTTTTGCTTGGCTCAACTGTTTAATGGAAGAGGTAAGACGGGCAAAAAATTACAGAACATCACTGGGAAATGGCAGAAGGATTTGAGCCGGTCTGCGTGGGGGGCGCGGGGCAGCGGTGGGTGTCTTCTCCGTGTAAAGTGCTTTAGTGCCCATTTAATCTCGTTAAGGTCCTAATATGAGATTTTAAGCATCTGCTTTTTCCTGCCATTTCTATTTTTGGCGAAAAGAAGGGGGTAGACGCCACATGCTAAGGCGTTCCCCAAGTATGAAAGTACATAGGCGTCGCACGTTCCGCGGCTCTGTTTCTTGGGGGAAGACGGATATGTCTATTGTCCTGCTCTGAAGAAACGAGATACTAAACAGGAAGGAAAAAAACCAAAAATGTCCTACTTGCTCCATTTTATCGCTATTTCAAGCTGCCGCTCGCAGTCTCCCGCCCCGACTGTGGCTGGCGTCCTATGAGTGCCATTTCTAGGCGTTGGTCATTATAGTGGTTAGAGGCCTTTTCTCTGTGTTTCGCTTCGCATCTCGAATGTGCGTCTCTCTAGACATATATCGCAAGAGCAGCAGCTACATAAGACCTTCGTGTCGAGGTGTGCACGGCTGATTCCATGAGACTGTACGTGCAACAATGGTCCTTGAACGTGCTCAGAGAGCGCAAAACGCTGCTTCCACTTCCATATTCATCCAAAGCAAAGTCAGTGCAAAACTGGCTTAAACCCCTCCGCCTAAGGTTCCCCAAGCAGGTAAGCTGCTTCTGCAGAGTATGCTGGCAAGGTCTTGCTGTAATTTTGGTGGCGGCGCGTGAAAACGTTCCAAAATCTGAATAAGACTTCCATTGCATTAAAGCCAGAAAAAATAAGCGACCAGGGTCCACAAAATGGTGCTGGGGTACAAAGGTAGTGCTGGGAAAGAAACTCAGCGATTCACATGCGCAATCGCCGATGCACCGGAGCGTCTGCCGCCGTAGAAATACTCAGCCCAGGAATCCATCTCGAAACTGGAGCACGTCCTGACCAGGCCGAAAAATAAGTGCAGCCCGCTTAGCTGGAGCCAATTAGATTGGTGTAGATATAGGGCCTCCGGGCTATAAAGAGGTAACGGAAGCATCCAAAGTCATCCACGCACAGGCAGCCTATTTTAATTTCAGTGCTACTTGCTTTAGAGCACTTCCGCATGAGAGGCTGGGACTGCCGCGCTGAGTAATTCACCCAGTTTGATTATTCGTAGGACTCACACGCAATGCTGCCCAAGTTTCATTCATGAACTGTGCGGCTTGGGCGTAGCTTCAAGAACATTTCTCCGCAAAATCGCACAGCTATGCCAGCCGCACAGCCTTCCCTAACAAGAGGAGCTCGTGCTTACAAAATATCATGCAGCAGCAGCAAACACCACAGGCCCGTAAAGATTATTTTATAGCTAGGGGGCACCACATTGCATTACTTCCGCATGGCTTACCAACAAAGTCTAACTGTTGAAGTACTGGCTTCCTCAACTAGTGATTCACTCACGCCGTCTGTTCTCTTATCTTTATCTAGTTCAGGTCACCCTTTGCTTACGCGTAGATCTTATTTTAACCGTTTTAATTTAATTTGTGTAAGCGGGCCTTGAACGACTCGGATAGGGAGCTGTTAACCTATGCCGGAATCAATTATTGCCCTGTAAGTCTGCAGGCAAGACTGCCCGTTTGTGGTGCAGTTACCGCCTATTGTGGGGTGCTGCGAGCCTACACTATGCCTATGGTCGTACTCTCAGCGATCCGTTACTTCCGCCGCAGGACTATAACTTCCGTGTTCCAGATACGTCGCCCAACAGGCAGAACAGTCCTTACTTTCTGAGACGTACGCTTAAGAAACCGCTGTACCAGGCATTATCTCATTTCCATGAGCTGCTGCAACCTCCAGTTCTGCTGTTTCGTCTTCTGGATCAAAGTCATATGTGGATTTCCAAACACACTGGAGAAAATGGATGCGTTCGGACTTTCAGCAAGCTGTTGGTCTCCTGCATCAACGGATTCAGCATGTTGTACTACTGTAGTCTAGGACGCCTTTACAGTGTCCCTCTCCCAAAATCAGATTTGGTCTTCTAGAAGGATTATTGGATGAGCTGGGAGACGAAGTAATCTCGTGGGGAGGACTTTCTTGCCTTGTGCCGACAGTGCCCTGTCCTCTGCTGCATGCTGCATTTGCGGGTACAACTGTCATAGCTGTAGCTGAGGAATGCATTATCATTTATGTTTTACGTCGTCATTCTGTCATAGTCTTCTTGAGTTCCCAAGCTACTTACGAGTCAGCCTGCCCTTGCGTCGTCCCATCCCAGTAAAGTATCGCAACTGACGTGATTGAATATGCAGGAAAGAAAGGCTCACCAAGTGACTGTTGAAAGATCCCTTGTAATAGCTAAGTTCACCGATCATTTAACGCTGGGAATCCCAGACACGCAGACGCATGCACGCATGCACGGGCAGCTGTACACACGACACAGTGCCGGCAGTATCCGAGTATCAGTATCCCTCATAAGGGTGACCATTAGTCTAAACGAGTGCGCTGAGCAGAAAGTATCGATATATGAGAAAATTAAGATTTCATGCGAACAATACAGTGCGTTGGAGTTTCAAGCAGCCCCAGCAGTTACCACCGAGAAGGGCTTTGCTGGAGCAAATGCTGAAAGCAGTGTTCATAACCCGCTCCCTATCTGTGCTTGTTTTTGATATAGTTTTGTTTAGTGCTTAAGTTAGGTGTCTGGATTTCACTTAGTCATACTGTTGCTAATGCACAGTGCAATCCCGTGTGGACCGCAGAAGAGCCCCCCAAACGACTCCCCGACAACTTTTCCTTATCCTGAGGAATGTGCGCGCCTTTTAAGGGTTTTCCCCATATTTTGGCCACCACTGCTCAGTGTTGGAGCCCCATTGAGCTCCTGGCGTGTGACGTCTTCTCTTAGGAGCCTCCAGGGGGTTGTGTAGAATCTGCTGGCGTTGTTGTGGCAGGCGCCTTCTCAATTTATATCCCTTGGCACTACGTGTCTTCAAAAGCCCACAATGGCTCTGGAAAAGGGGGGCTCACCTTGCTGCTGCTGCTGCTGCAGGGGCCCAGCCTGCACTGGTGAACCGGCAAGCGGAAGTGCTCAAGGCGGAGGAACGACTCCAACAGCAGCACGAGTAGGAGCAGCAGTAACAACAGATTCATACTTACGGCAGCGTGCACTAAAAGTGTGCAGCAGGACCAAGAAAATCCCTTTGCTGACAGAGGCAGTGGAGGAGGCGGTCAGGGAGTGCAGCAGTTGCCGCTGCTGGGAAGCTGCAGCAATAGCACCAGAAAACCGAAGTTTCTACTGCTGCCTTTGCATGCAAATAAGAAAGAGGAATGACTGTATCTTCTGGGCGTCGCCCTGGCGAAGCAGCTTCCGCACATTTGCGGCTTTTAGCGACCCCATTGATGCAGACGCGGCAGCAGCTGAGCACCAGGAGCTGCAGCCCAGCAGAAGCAGTAGCAGCAGTGCCAATGCGTCAGCAACTTCTTTAACAGAAACACCAAAAAAGGAAGGGGCAAGGGGGAAGAAAGGCTCCAGGCCCAGTCGCAATATTTACGGCAAACTGTGGCGCGTAGCGCGTGCTGCTCTTCCCCTCTCTCTGGTATTCTCCGCTCTTTGCTGCGTACGTATTTCAAGCTTTTTCTTCAGCTGCTGTTGTGGCTATTGTGTTTTCTTCTGCCGCCCGGGTGTGCGCTCATTTGCGCGTTTGTGCCTGCTGTGCGGCGTTTGCAGTGTTGGTCGATCACGGGCCCGTTGCCTCAAGTTGTATTTTTATTAGGCGCTTTCTTCAGCTGCATTCCTATTGCTGATGCTATCGCTGCACTTGTGCGCGTGCGAGAAGGCAAGTGGGGTATACTGTACCATTTGGTGGCTTGCTGCAGGTGTATTTGCCTGGTCCATGCCTCTACGGTTGGGTTATTTGCTTTGGAATTACACTGATTGTATGCACTTGCGGCAGTTTCTTTATGCAGCGCATGCTGTGCGAGGCTATGGACTTCCCGGCTGGTGACGAAAGCATTGCTGTGCGTGTACTGTAATTTTGAACGCTCGCATGTACTGGTACACTTTCGTGTTTTTGTGTACGACCTCTTGCAGCCGCTCACACACCATTTCTTAATCGCATTATACAAAAAAACCCATATGGCATGCTAACGTATAGGTTTGTTCACATACAGATGCTTGCACGTCGAGTGGATTTGTGTAATGGCACTTGCCTTGTGCTGCGTGTTTTTATGCAAGCAGCACGCCTCCGTGCTTGCTGTGCGAGTTCAGTGACTCGCATGTTTCGTTACTTATTTTAAAACTGCTTCCTTGTTTTAAGTTTTTGTATGTAGAGCGCCTGACCATCATAGGCGACTTCGGCGTGCAGTGGAGTTTCAAGAAATTCTTTGGAGCTTCTAGGCGATTTGTACCAATGAGTCAAGTCAAAGACGTAATCATCAGCGAGGTTGGAATTTCCAAGGCATCGCATGCATGCATGATACAGAATGCCTACGTGTCTCAATATTGCCAGCCCATGCGCAGATCCATTCTAGTCGGTTCATGCAGCTGCGAACAACAGTATTCACGCTGTCAGTGAATGTATGTGTGCATGCCAGTGCACGCAAAAATGTCAGTGCCTGCACGTGCATGTGCTTACTGCCGGGCCGAGGATCTAGAATTCGATTTAGTCTATCCTTGCTCTACTGCCCTCTACTTAGGAGCAGAAAAACAGGTGTAGGTGCGTGCATGCACGCGCAGATCACGTGTGCGTGCAGGCCAAAACTGGAATTGCTGTCATGCCTTAACGCTTCTCTGCACGGATACATGAATTTCGTGCGCATTGGTCTTAAAGCCATGGTTGATTTACTTTGTTTGAGCGTGCCTGTCGCTTGCCTTTGCCTTTTTCATGCATACAAGGACTCTGCTGTGGTGTTTACAGTGTGATTTGGCTGCAGGGCTTGGGGTGTACATTACCTGGTGTTTGCGCAGGAAGTCCACGTCTACCGCGTCGCATATCACGTGGCTATTGTAGTAGGAGATAAGCAAGAACTCATTGTACCCTTCCAAGTAATGTTCCCGCTGCAGGCTTGTGTCTCTGTGTCTTGTACAAACAGCGAAAATCCATATCATGCATGTGCGCAGCAATCGTTGTTTGAAAATCAGGCGCATGAGGTTTCATCCATCGGGTTTACGGTTTTGCGTGTAGGACTTTGAGCTTCGTTTAGAGGACTGCTTGGCAGTGTATGAAGCTCTGCATTGCCTGTTGCGAACTCAAATTCGCGGCGCCTCCAAGAGTTGCACATCACCCAATGTTGCTGCTATACCGAGAAGACCTTCCATCTGTAGCCTATAAGGTGCTGTCCCGTTTGAATGTGTTTGCTTGCCTTGCTCTCTCTCGTTTCCCCGTTTTGGCCTTCTTCCTCTGCGTGTTCAGGACTAAAATACTTTACGCATCTATATGTGTAGTGAGCCTAACGCTGTCTAGGCACTGAAACGTTGCAGCAGACCCGTTCCGCCCGATGGCACTGTTCGGATGCGCATAGGCGGCTGAGGTGCGTGGAACGATTGGGAAGTGTATATGGGCTGCCCTGCCGTAATCGGTAACAAACAGTGCTCGAGTAATGTCCCCACCAATTCGGTTGTTTGGACCAGAGGCGCAAACCTCTGCGGCCCTGACTAAAATGCATCCGCAACTTTTTCTACCGACATGTACGCCTGCCCCCGATTAAGAAAAAAAACGAGGGAAGCTGAGTGATATATGCAATTAACGCGAAAGAATGCAAAGTCGCGCATGGGAAATCGCCTGCATAAATTCGCGATTCTGGAGTAGCTGCTCGTGACTGCAGCAGTCGCTGTTGGCTGCAGCTTCTATTGATGGGTACCAAATAGTGTATTATCTACTTTATCAATACACCGTTGGTCAGCGTGCTGTGCAGTGTCAACTTCTACAGTGAAGTAGTTCCCTAGTTGGCTCCGTAATCGACGGCGTGCGTGCGTCTGTAGGCGTGCTTACTTACACATAAGCATATATTCCAGTTTCAATGTGCACATATGCGTGCATCTGCGCTCACGTACGTGCATGCATACGCACATATATAATGCACATGGATGCACGAGCGTGTCTCCGTACACGCATATATTCTGCACCGTGAATCTGTGAAGTTTCCACGTGCACGTCTTCCCCCCCCAGCCCAAATAGCGCATTCACGCGACGTGAAACAAGCCACTGTCGCCGCTACGTTTTTTTTTTGTACTGCACTGCGAATTAATACTAATTTGTTGCTTCGAAATCTTTTTGGAGTGCCCCTAGCACGGCGAGTCCAATGAGAAGAGCAGGAGATACGTAGGCAACGACTTGAATACAATGAAAGTATGGAGTAGCAATGCACCAGTGCTCTGCAATGTGCAAAAGTCACGGAGCATTGACCGCCCTTGTGTAGAGGCTAGGTGGCAGCGCAGTGATATCTGCACGCGTGCACTGCGCGTGCACTTCGACGAAAGAGCTACAGACGTTTTCTTGCTGCGTAGAAAATACAGTAACGCGGGAACTTGTTACGCACAGATTGACTAACTTGCACGCAAAGTTCGTCTGCTCGCCAGCTAACGCGCTTGCGCGGTCACGTACAAGGAAAATAAAAATGCTTCCTTGTGCCTCCGTATGCATAAAATTATTTTGTACTGCGGTACGTGTATCTACATGCATTTTGCTTGCAGACAAATATGTACGTTGTGTACAGCTCCTGCAAGAACTGTGCGTGCCAAAGCAACAGAAATCCGCGCTGGGCTCCTTAAAAACAAGGAGTCCTTCAAGTATTGAAAAAAATCACGTGGATCTCGGCAGTGACCCACGAATGGCTGGCATTTGGCAGCAGCTTCCAAGGGAGACCCATCACCTTCACTTTACGCTGCCCCTATCCGACTGTTCCAGTGAATAGCGAAACGTTGGGCATGCCACTGTGCTCCTTTGGATATCTCTTGTGGAACCGGTTCCACATATATGGAGCCTACGAAACCGCCCCACCTGACCCAGTTTCAGGTGAACCCTCTGCGTTTTCCTCTGTGACTTCCACGTCTTGAGCGACCTCAGTCGCGAATGGATTCGGAGAAAAAGGATCTGAAGAACCAACAATTTTGCAACACGAATATATTTTGTTTCCACAACTCGCTTCTCGGTCGTCAACAAAGCCGTCTTCTTAGCTCCAGCGTCTCCTGACAGATTTGTTCTAGGAAGCACAACGAAAATAATGCAAAATTGGGCCAGTCTCTGCATTAATGAGCTAAATGTACAAACCTGCAGGCTCATACGCTGGAGAAGTAGGCGAGTACTCCTGTGCGCCCTCGCCGTAAGAAGGAGATGCAACTCCGGCCACCGGAGACGTGGGAGAGTACGCAACAGGCGAGGTAGGTGAGTAGCGTGGCGACTGCACTGAGTAAGCTGCATCAATCGTTCGTAGACACGCCAATAAGTAAATCAAAAAGCAGCTTTACGAAGGCGAGTCGACGTAGGGATGAACTGGGAAGCTGTATATCTCAGGCGTGTAACGCACACTGTTCTACAGAAACGGAATACAATAGGCTTCTAGAATTCAGTGGAGATATAATGAGCTGCCCTTGCCTGGAGAGTTGACGTTGCTGTATCCCCCCGACTGTGGGGAGTACACCGGCGAGGTTGGAGAATAACGGGGGGATGTGGGAGAGTAGCGTGGGGAAGTGGGTGAGTAGGCAGGCGAGGTGGGGGAGACGGGGTCCGCGACAGGTGAGGTGGGGGAGTACGAAGGAGACGTTGGCGAGTATGCCGGCGAAGTGGGCGAATACGACGGAGAAGCGACATTCTGGTTCGGAGAAAATGGGGCTAGTGGGGCACCTACAAGAGGGGAGGTAGGGTTCATGCCCACGGCCGAATAGACAGGCGATGTGGGCGAGTACGAGGCCGGAGAGGATGGTGAGTAGGCCGGTGAAAAAGTTGGGGATGTTGGAGAATATGAAGCGCTGTAAGACGGAGATGCTACGTTACCCGCACCATCTGCATCCCTGGTGTTCGGTTGGTAGTACGGACTCTGAAGAGGAGAAGACGGGGAGTAAGACGGGGAGAACGTTTCTATCGCACCCCCAACGACTGGAGACGCCGGCGAAAAGTAACCCTGGCCTATAGGCGACATGGGATTCTGTGCCTCGCGTGGAGAAAAGCAAGAAAGAGGAGACATGGGGGATGTAGGGGAACGAGGTGTCTGCTGAGGCGGTGAGAATTTTCCGCCCAGTGCTTGGGTGTCAATGAGGCGACCATCAGCTGCTGACGGAGAAGTGGGGGAGAGAGGGTTCGATGGAGATTGCGCGAAGGAAGAATATACAGTTGAGAATGGCATTGGCGAAAAGACCGAAGTCACGTTGTGCGGCGACGGCGTGCCGGAACCGTCGGGCGACATGCCGTCAGCCCCGCCAGGTGAGGCTAAACCCTCAAGGGCTAGATCTTGTTGCGGCTCTACAGCTCTGTGTGCGTCTTTCAGTTTCTCTTCATCTATGAGCAAGTCAACATCTCCTGTCCCCAAGGGGCACAGCTGACCTAGCATGATGTTCTCCGTCACTCCTCTCAGATGATCAGTTTCCGCAAACACTGCCGCCTCCATCAAGATTTCCACCGTTTCCTCGAATGAGCACTTCTTCAGGGGCCCCTTCTCGACCCTGTTGATTCCGTGTCGAGTGATGCTCATGAGGTAGCCCTTTTGTGTCATCGTGTCGCACAATATCGCCAGATGACGGTAGTTCACGTAGCTCCCGTCAAAAGATATGACAGCCCTGAGTTCCCTCAGAAGCGCACGGCGCACAGCCTCAATGCCCAGCACGTCGAAGATCTCCGTTATGTCGTTGCTGGTCGTGCGTGTTGAGTCGACGCGGGGACACGTCAGAACCTCGTCCAGGTTGCACCCATCAGTGTCCAGTACCCAGTTGTTAACGCGCTCGAACTTTCCCTGACAAGAAGACAGGCAAAATAAACGGCTGCGGGAATAAATGTCTCACATGATCGTAGAACAAAACCACGAGCGTACACACATGCAAAATGACAGCGCAGCCCAAAAACTCCAAGGTAGTCAGCCTATATGCACTCAAAAAGCACTTCAGCACTGTTCGTAGCACCATGGGTACGTACGCCCACCGCGTGCAACCGACTGGCCTGCTACCGACGTACAGTTGTTTCGTTATACAGTGTCCTCGCCTCCTCCCGCATGTACACCTTGGTAATGCGGCTGACCCCCCTTAGAGTAATGCCAACGAGACAGTGCAGCATGAGTTTCTGGAGGAACCTATTTTCGATTTCCGAGGACTGGTCGTCACTGTTTGGGTCTTGTTCTTGCCCGTGCTTTTTGATGCGTATCCTCAACACCAGCTCGTCAGAGTTGTCATCCGTCCAGATGCAATCCAGCTCATCATTGTCGAATTCTCTGTATATGGTTTCACCTATTTCCTTCATCGTAAGCTTCTTGTCAATCATCACCTTCGAATCCAGTTGCACCCTCAACAGCCACCTGCCTAGACTCTGAGGTAATTCTTCGTCATCCGGGAACTCGTAGTAATCCGACACCCACTGCTTGTCTTGTGGCACGATCGTCTTCGTGGGATCAGGGTCATAAATGACTTGTGCCATCGTGCAAACCTTCTCCAGCGTCGTGTGCTCCAAGTGTGTCTAGCGTGAAACACACACAAAGTGAGAAAATGGCACAAGAATCACTAAACGAACGCGGACGCGCGCAGAAGGAAAATGGAAAAAAATAAACTGCAACAAAACACGAAGAAAACTATGAAAGGGACCCATGCTCAAACCTCACCTGCACGTCTTTGGCTCTCTCCTGGTCATAGGCGCCTTCGTCGAGAAGGTAGACCGTCAAACTAGGTGTCTTGACGGTTTTCGCGACATTTATCAGTTCCTTCAGCCGAGGCACACCTAGCGTTACGTTCTTAGAACCGACACCCGCAAAGTGAAAAGTGTTCAGCGTCATTTGCGTGGCAGGTTCTCCAATAGACTGGGCAGCAATGGCTCCTACACATTCCCCAGCGTGAGCTAGAGAACGGTGAAACTGACGCTCCACTTCACCTAGCAACCACTAATACAGCAGCAACAAACACTACACACAAAGAGCGCACGTGATGCCTCACATGAGGCACTTGTGAGCTGAACACAACTACTTACACGCGCAGATGCGTGTGTGCATGCGCAAATGCATGTGTATCCACAAGCGAATGAAAACAGCCCTACTCATCATGCCTAGTCTACAGAAATGTACAAAAAAATATCAAGTTCGCCTACGTGGACAGCCTTCGCCCCAAGCTGTTCCCTTTCAAGTAGACGCCTGGAGTTGAGAACGGTCCTCAGGTGTGCCTTCATAAAGATTGTGGCGTTCTCCTGCACCTCTGCTGAGATGGTATCCGCCTTGCACGTTTGTTTGACGACAACAAGCTTCTCGTTCAGCAACTCCTGCACGCTCTTTGCGATCGCAACAGGGTCCTGCTTCCGCAGCTGCTCCACAGAGGCTGGGAACTGTGCCTTTGCGAATTCGACTAGTCTCATGATGTTGATTGGAATGTGCTGCTTGACTTCCCCATCTGGGAAAATCGTCTTGCAGAGCCGTAATTTATCTTCTTTTATAGTTTCAAACTCATCTTCTAGGACCTGCTGGGCCGCGAAATCGACGGACAAGCGAGTGCGCAGCTCCTCATCTAAAATCCATCCCTTTCCATAGCTTTCCTGATCAAAATGATGCTTGTACACGCGCCTTATCTTCTCCGAATCCATTTGCATCAACTCTATAACTTGGTCTTCAACGAACTCGCCACTCATGCCATCCTCACCATACAAAAACTGTAAAACCTCCTGAGCGCTGTTACGCACGGTTCTGTCGTAACTTACTTTCACGTCCTCCATTGCTTTCATCAACCGGCGCTGGATGTACCTGACGCAGACAGTCTGACACATGCGGGAACCCATACACTATGGATGCTCGACTACGTGGATATTCATGGATGGGCCTACGCTTCCAAGCGCAACTGCTAAGCTCCAAACCTCCTATAGCGTACAAATATTAGATCAATCCAGACTCACCCAGTTTCTGAAGTCTTGCAGGCAGTATCAATGATACCTTCTCTACCACCCATGGCGTGAAAGAACAGCTCCTGTGGCAGTAGTCCTGTGAGATAGCTGTGCTCGACAAAGCCTCTGCTTTCAGGAGAGTAGTCGAATTTGCTGAAATGCGGCAGTGACCGATTATTGAAGCCGAAAGGAATACGCTTTCCCTCCACGTTCTGCTGACCCACGCATGCCATAATTTGAGATATGTTAATCGTGCTCCCCTTAGATCCAGCTAGCACCTAAAAGCACATGGAACACGACGAACTACGAAGCTGTGAACGCGTGTAAAAAACTGCTTCGCGCACCCAGCGTAAATTATCGTAGTAAGACACATTGACTGTCTCAAACACAAGGGGTCTAGAGCCTCTGCAAGGCCCTCGTAAGTACTGAAGTGGACATATGTCCGCAAGGAGCTAGAGAGAAGGCACAAAAGAAGTACCATTGCCATGATGTTGTTGGATTCATCAAGCTGTTCCGATGCGATTTTCCCGGATTTCTCTCTGGCGGCGTTGAGTTCTTTGTTGACACGTGCTTCAAAACTTTCACGCAGACTTTTACCCGGTTGAGCTTCCAGCCTTCCCTGGTGAGCAAGACGCGTTAAGTGAGCTACTTCGTCTTTAGCCTCTTTCAAGATCTCCTCAACCTTCTTGCACGTCTCCTGGGAAGTAATGATATCGCTGCAGCCCACCGTGAATCCCTGGTGCAACAGCCAAAAATTCACCAGTTTCTGAAGTGCCCCCAAGAAGTCTTTGGTACGCTCAGGCCCCGCTTCGTTCCAAAGAAGATGAATAAGGGAGCCGCTGGAAGATCCCACGGTCTTCTTGCAAATCTTTCCCGCAAGAAGCTCCCCTTGGCGAATAATAACCCTTTCGTCCCGTTCTGAAACAAACAAGTTCTCCTTTTTCCGGTCCACGAGCCCGCCTACATCCCTCATCATGTTGATCCGCATCCGCGTATTGGCACCGCCACCACCTGTGCTCGTGTTGAAGCAAAGCAGCAAAGAAAACAACTGCTTGCCCGTCCACAGCGGTTCGGGACAGAGGATTGCCGGGGAAGGGACAATGCCATCCCAATATGGGATTTGAAGCAGCAAGTCGAACACCATTGGGCGCGTCAAAAACGTATCGCGGCGAGTGAACTTGCTGACGGCCAATAGGGAATCCTGAGCAAAATCGAAGGGTACCAACCGAAATGACTAAGAAGACAGTGACAATAACGGGTAATGCGCAGTTCACCTCGTCTATGCTGCCTGCGTCACTGAGCATCACATGGAAGCCTACACGCCGGGACGTGGAAAACCGAAATCGCAGGCATACCTGCACGATTCCCATGACGGGTTTGTTTCCTTGGGGTGAAACAATCTGTTTGGGTACAAGCATGAGATGCTTTATTTCTGCTCTTGTCTCTTCGCTTTGTGCCAAGTGCAGATTCATTTCATCCCCATCAAAGTCTGCGTTGTACGGTGAAGTGACCGACAGATTCAAACGAAAAGTCGAGTACGGCAGTACCCGCACCCGGTGTCCCATAATGGACATCTTGTGCAGAGAGGGCTGACGGTTGAATAGCACGTAGTCTCCGTCTTGCATGTGCCGCTCGACGCGGTACCCAACCTCGAGCGCCACCTCCCCTCCTTTCTTTGCATGCCGCAAATCAAACCTGTGGGAAAGGAAACCATTCAATTGTCTAACTTAAAAGTGCACCTCCAGTGTCGTTGGCAACCAGTCAAAGAATGGCCGGGCAGCCAAAGGGTAGCACACAAAAATAACACAACGCAGCCACGCGTGTGTGTTAACATCTTGATTACACATGATTCCTGAAGCCATAATGTTTGACCGTTGGGATATATTCGGAGCCGCACAAAAAAGAGCTGTGGGCATAAGCTACCTCGTCCCATCTTCTCTAATGACATATTTTGCTCCCGGCCACTCTAATGGCCCTTTCTTCACCAGTTCCTTTAATTTGTTGATGTTCAAATGCGTCACAAATTCTGGATAGGTCAAGGTCATCGCGATGCTCTTGGGCACACCCACGACGTCGATAGGTAGATTCGGGTCGCCTGAAAACACGAAGGCAACAAGGCAACTGCAAGCGGCGGATAGGGAACAAATGAATTGCTCGTGAAGTGATTAATGCAACTCAATGTAAAAGTTCACAGTCCCCTGAGCAACGAGCCCTGGATGCTACACGCAAAGCACTCATGGAACTCTCAAACGCATCGTCGGGTCCTTTACACCGTCGGTAAATAAGCGCGAAAAAAATCCGTAGCCCATCCATCTGGGCAGTGACATTACTCACAGCACCCACTGAAGCAACTAGTGTTATCACTGTAGTCAAACTCTTCTTCAGCCATCAAAGGGCTAAGCTCACCAGTAATAACAGTTCTCGCGGAGAAGTCGACGCGCTTGCCCATCAGGTTCCCTCTCAGTCGGCCCTCCTTCCCTTTAAGTCGTGACCGAAGAGCCTAGAGCGAACATCGCGCAACAACAGCATCTGGCACAGAGATAGCCAACACGCCTCATTGTTGACAGCCTGGAGATGATGCGTACTGCTAGCTCGTGTTCGCACCTTGATGGGTTTCTTGGAGCGCGTAGTCGCTACTGGGACCCCAGGAATGTCATTATCGAAAAAGGTGGTAACGTGGTACTGCAGCAGCAGATTCATTTCCTGCAGAACAGCCGAAGGTACTGAGTCTCCCTGTCTTTTGAGCGAAGCGTTTGTCTTGACAATGTCTACAAGTTTCAGCGTCAAGTCATCTTCGCTCCTGGTGTTCCCGTTTTGCACACTGGGGCGGACTGCCGGTGGGGGAATGGGTAGAGTGCTGAGAATAAAGGACGCCGGATGAGCTCTCTCAGGGTCGAAGCCCAGCAAACGTATGTCTTGTTCGGGCACCCTCTTAATGATAGCAAGCGCCTCCTCAGGGACCAATACACGTCGCAGGTCCTCAGGGGCCTCTTCGTCTCCTTCCGCACCCCCCTTCTTCTCTGGAAATGCCACCATCAGGTTAGGCCCTTCTTTAAAGTAGCGTGGCTGCAGACAGCCGCAGCCACCACCCACGCCCGCAGACTCCTCCGACATATCATCTTCCATGTCACACCTCCTCCTCCCCGCGCATAGGTCCACCAGCCTCTTCAGCCGTTTCGCAGGAGCCTTTACTTGCGCTGCTGCCTGAAGTCTGGGATCGTTGCGGGAGACAAGAAGGCGACCGCATGAGCAGCAGACGCAACGGAGTACGCGCAAAACTGCCCCTATGAAGCCGTAGTGGTATACGGGCTTGACGAGGTTGAGGTGGCCAAAGTGGCCTGGGCAGTTCTTGACATCCATGAAGCAGGTCTGACATTTCAGCCGATAATCCAAGGTGCCGAGACGGAGGTCATTTAGACCGTTTGCCTTTGGCAGCCCCTGTTCATAGAGCTCCGCGCTCGTTATTTCGCATACAGACATGCGCTGGATCTGCTCGGCGCTCAGCACTCCGAATTGAATCGCCCCAACCCGCTTATACGGGCAAGGGGAATACGGCGTGGCCAGAGAGAGTGTCGCCATTGTGCTACTCCAAATTGAGCAACAGGCGAACGCCAATGACGAAGCCTCAAACAGGCAAGGCCTGTTGAGGGCACAGGAGACCCCGGAGAATTGCAAGCAGAGATACAGCGAGCTGAGGCCGTAAATAAAGCAAAGATAAGCCCCGTAACAAACAAGAAATGAAGGACTTGGGGATTGCCGCGTTTCCAGTTCAGGAGTTTGCAGCTCGCAGCGCGCTAGGGCGCCGCGAGCTGCAGAAGGGGCGGCCTCTAGTTTGCGTCAAGAAGAAAGCTGAAAAAACGACGAATTTTATTCCGTTTGATCAGCGACGCAAGCGCGGGAAGCGTAGAGGAGGGCAGGATCTGCTCGACCAGCGCGGGAGTGCGTTGTAGAGAAGACGAAAACATTTGCGGCACACCCGTCTTCTCCCTCGCTAAATAAGCAATATGTAGCAAGTTAGAAAATGGGAGGAAAGAAATTTAGAATGCACCGAGCAACTTTCCCCACCTTCAGTCTCTCACCGTGCGCGCTCTCGCATGCAGACAAAAAAGGACGGGGCCTTTGCTTGTCATGCCTTTACCCTGCGTCACTTGCGGCCTCTGACCACTTCATTTTTGTTCGGTTTACTTACCTAAGCTTTACGTCGTATTTTATCATTGCTTCCCGGCTGCCCTGCGGGCGAACGTAGGACTCTTGGGAGCGTGTCCTCCTCGACCCCGTTGTGGGAAACTGGTGCGCGTGTCCCCCTGAACTTCGCTGTGGGAAAGTGGGCAGCTTCTTCTTTCTTGCTTCCTCCCGCAGTTTCTGTTCTCCGTTTTGTTTAGCAGGGTGGGAAGAAAAGTGAATTTAACGTTCGCAGGACAGGATAAGACGCTTTTGCCTGTACACGGAGGCGCCCAGAGCAGGAGCCGTTGCAGCAAAGCTAAAAAGAGGAGGGCACCACTAGCACTCAAAGCTATTTTTTTCAAATAATTGAAGATGCCGTCCGTCATCGGCAAGGCTGGACCTCCTGCGGACCTTCGCCGCTTCATGGAGAAGCGCTTGGATGGTACGCCAAACACATATATGGTAACCCTCGCGCTATCTAGTTCTGCATAAGCTGCCATAGAGAAACCCATATCATGTCGCGAGTTTTGGCTCCGTGTTTAATATAGGGGTGTTTGAGTGCTATTAAACTCGTTTTCTCTGTATTTCCGCAGTTCACCTCAGCGGGGGCCGGCGTGTCGTCGGCGTGATGCGGGGGTACGATACTTTCATGAATGTTGTTTTGGACAACGCGCTGGAGCTGAGGGGAAGGCCTGGCTCCAAACAGGTGGAAAGGAACGAGCTGGGAATGGTAGTCATTCGTGGAAACTCAATTTTAGACTGGGAATGCCTTGACAAAGTGCGGCCGTAGTTGCAACAGGGAGGTGACGGTGCACACCAAACCACGTGGGAGAGTTCGCGGTGAATGACCAACTTTCATGGTATTCTTAGTTCTGCTGAATATGGCTCAGTCTCTGTGCTTTGCAAGTGACGGAGTGGGGATCCACTTGCTGGGTGCTCACGTGAAGAATTTCGCTGCAGCACGTCAGCAAGAGCTGTTCACTGTAATTTGCGATCATTTGCTCATGGAGTATTGCATCAGTTGTGCGCAATACAGATTTTCCTGTCGTATCGCTTCCTTTCGAAGATCGCTGCGCAACTAGGCAAGCTATGAACAGAAAAACGCGTATCACTTTCTTCAGTAGTGCTTCATGTGGTGATTGGTTGGATGCGTCAGTGAGATTTTCGAAGGCTAGGCGTCTCCTGCTTGATTCAGAGGCCCACTCGGGGCAGAGCAGCTCACGCAGGTAGCAGAGGTTACAAGCAGTGACATTGTGAGTCTTACTGCACCGGACAGATGTCCCTTTGTATTCATTTGTATGTCAGTCCTTTCATTGCTTAGCTGTTGTAGGTTTTGTGTGGCAGCATAAAGTTAGGCTCCCTCCGTGAGCTGCCCACGGCATTCCACTTGTAGAGCAACGTATTCCGCTACGTCTATGGGAGGAATCAGCGTGTAGGAAGAACACAAATTCGGGGTTGGTTGGAAGCTTAGTGAGCGGGAAAGCGTATCTCATATGTTATAGTCAGAGTTGATACACACGAACACACACACGAATATTGGGGACCCGGGCTTTTGTACCGTTCCCTTCACAGCTTTGTGCTGGGACGCCAAGTATTCAGGAGTAGTCAGGTTCGCGGCTTTTATCCGTTCGTCACATCTACAAATGAGTAATCGAGAAGGCTCCACAAATCCAAAGCTGAGTTGTACTTAACGAGGCAGCGACAGCTCATGTCGAGAGCATGTAAGACGGTGACATATCAGGTTCAATATTCTCTACATTTTTTTCGTCGCCGTAGTCTAGTCTGAGAGGTACGGGTGGTTGATCCTGTCGTTTGCACTTCACAGCTCTAGGAGAGGAGTGGCTAGAACAGTCGCCACACGCGCCACGTATCATCCAATCTGCGAGGCAGACTCGGCGTTAAAGTAGCAGGCGCAGGTAGCTGTTCTACTAAGTATCGTCTACAGAACTAATCAGAGGGCAATAGAAATAAACTCATGATTTATTTCCCATGTTCTTTATGGTGGGGAGGGTAGAGCTCTCAGTGCTTAGTGGTTTCAAGTTTTTGGTGGAGTGCTCGAGGTAGTAATAGTAGTTTCGAGGTTTCCATTGCTGGAACTTTCCTTCACTTGCTTCAAGATTTAGCTCTAATTATGGAAAGGTGGTGGTGTAGCTTATTAGGCAAATAAATGAGTAGGACACGGCGGCGGCCGACAGGTCGCGCTGTGTGGCCCGGACTCCGCACACGGTTGTCTTTTTCTTGCCACAACACGGTGCCCTAAGGCTGCGTCTACATATGTGTACGCAATTACTGCTTATTCGCCTGCTTAATGGAGAGGAAAAGCCTCGTTGTGAAGGGCAGACATGGCTGAACACTGGACGCAAGTGCGAGCGTTTGGGTGGACCAACCACGCAGATCACGAGCAAGTCCTAGAGAATTGAGCAACAGACGGCATCATTGCTGCAGTTTTTAATGTGACATTTTTAATAATGCTGGTTAACACTGGAAAAATGCTTAATGGGGCAGTTTCTTCATATCGCCCGGAGAGGCCACAGAGTTGTCCTTGGGGCCCCTGGTCATCCGAGGCCATCGGCAATAGCCGCTGTTCGTTTATCACACTTTTCCCCTCAATTCCGTAGCTTCAACTATTGTTTTAATGCCAAATTTCACAAAATTTGTTGTCTGAATCCTCTAGATCAGCGCTTGGGGATGCCACAGACACTGCAGTCTGACCGGGTTCTCCATGCCAGCCACTCACTATTCCTGGTGTCCTCATATCTGCCGACCTTTTCTTGATCCCCAAGGAGTTTCCTTCTTCTATTTAAAGCTGGCTCCATTTTTCTGTGCGAGAAAAGGGGAATGATTTTTACAGCCGTCTCACGAGCAGCTCATGCCGCTTTTTCTGCGTGAGTGTTTGAGTCGACGGTGACGAAAACATTGAATATTTCAATACATTGAGCCTCGCCCTGATACAGATATCTTCAACAAATGGCCGGGACCGAAATGGGCCTCAGGGGGCCCTTGGTACCGGCTTCTTGGCACTGGGGCGGCAGTCCTTATCAGCACAGCTTTCAACAAACTGCTGGCGGAGCACCCGGTGCAGCTGTTGCAGTACCACAACCCACAGAGCAGCATGGCCCTAAGGAAGAAGAAGTGCGCAACTGCGAAGGTAGGCAAATTCTAGCTGGCATTTGATTGGACACTTAACAGCGGACACGTGCAGGCAGCACATAGTCTCTCTCTTTACGTTACGACAGCTGTTATGTTTCCTAGTTCTTGCTTCATCTTCTTTGGCTGGACTCTTTACAGAAGCTGCTGTTGAAGATGGGAGTTGGGTCTGTTTTTGGTCCATTCAACAGTTCCGAGAAAAGCGCTGTGCGCTGATGGGTCCCCAGCGATTTCGCTCGTACTTGGGAATTACGAAACTTGCATGTGGCACGAGTCTAGCTGCATTCATCGCAGGTAAAAATGCAAAAAAATCTTAGCATGATCAACAGCAGCAGCAAAGACTACAGTAGCCACTATGGGAGCGCCAGCCATATCAGCAACACCAGGCATTACAGTTCCAGCGCTAGCTCCAGTACCTTACCGATGCGTGCGAATTTTGCAGATGACGGCCGCCTGTACTGCTGGAACTGGGGTCAATGCGGCAGTATGCATGCATGCAGCCCTCAGCTGTTAGAGGGCCGCAACTTAGACAAAATGACTGTCGTTGATGTCGCTTGTGGGGAGAGTCACCTCGCATGCATTACTGGTGTGTGCCCTGTCTTGAAGCCTCTTAACTTAGGGCTTACTATTAAATCTACACTTCCAAGGGTGCACATAAATTTAGAGATTCCTGTCTTGGGCGTGAGAACTTGAGGGCTCCGTTGATGCTGAAATAAGTAGCTGCTCTTATGTTTGGGCCCACATGCATGTATCCACACAAAAGACGGGGCAAAGCAACGACAAATACAGAGGAAGACCTGTAATCGTCGACACTTTTTGCTTATGTGCGTTTTGGTCTTCTTAGCTGAAGGTCGTGTCTTCACGTACGGCAGAGGAGACCGAGGCCAAAGAGGAAGCGGCAAGGTCACAGACGGGCAGCAACACGGGTACGACAGTCCTTCTCCTCAGCGTAGCACTATGCATAATCTATACCCTACGCCTCTATAGTATAGGTAGTTTATAATGGGATATTGTGCATCTTGCTCCCTTTGCAGGGGACCTGATGAGGTGCTGTTCCCGAGGCAGGCGCGGCAAGCAGCGTGCGGCGCCAACTTCACTCTCATACTCACAGGTGAATTACTGCATTGGGCTTTTCTCAAATCAGCAAAGCTGCTCTAAGAAAAGCCCCTGATGCAGTTGCTTGCACAAGTGCAAGCAAATGCACTAGCCCCAGCAGAGGCAGCAGTGTCAGCAGCAGCAGCAGGAGCCATTTGTTTTCTGTCTTCGCTCCTCTGTCCTCAGATGATGGGCAGCTGTACTCATTCGGTGATGGGAGCTACGGAGTATTAGGAACAGATGCTGTCTCGAGTAAGAAAAGCTACTGCACTGCCTAAAGAGCAATTGCAGTGGCTGTTGGTACCGCTGAGATCATTGCGCCGGCTGATGTGAAGAGTTCCTCCGGCTGATGTGAAGAGTTCCTCTGCAGCTCGCTGGACTCCGACGAAAGTTAAATTTCATGACAGAAAAGTTGGGTTTGTAGCTGCGGGAAGGCACCATGCAATCGCAGTCACTGGTCAGCAGGCGGCAAACGAAGCGATAGAGGGCAATAAAGTCAAAGCAGAAGCGGTCTTTAATAAGCATAAGGAACAGGCGGGGAGACGAAACGGGAGAACGAGATAGATTCGTGCAGCAGCAACCACGGCAATTCAGGCTTATACAGAGATATACGGTCGAAATGTTTTCTGTGTGTGCGGTTGGTGGCTTCAGATCTAGGGTGTACGTACACATGGGGACGGAACAATCTCGGACAGCTCGGGTTAGGCCACAACGATGACCGCTGGACTCCTCAAGTGGTAAGCCACGAAGGCATGATTTCCGCAGTTTGCTGTCCCTAGTTCTTTTTGTCTTTATCCGTATGAGAAAGCCCGCCGCATGGCCAAAAAGAAAAGCGGCGGTGCCCTGCAATCCTACTACGCAACTTCCTCGGCCTCTATTACTCTGGGCCTTCCGTGCACGTGACATGGCATGTGGGACTGCAGGTCTCTGAGCTTGGGGGCCAGCGCACTGTGCTGGTGCTAGCGTCGGACGCGTCAGTAGCCGCCACAGCTGGTGGCGATTTCTTTATGTGGGGGGGTGCTGAGGGCAACCTCCCGGTGCCACTGGAACGCAACGACTTCGTGCAGCTAGCAGTGGGCGATGCGGTGTACGGACTGACAGCAGAAGACAGCCTGTGGATGAGGCCCTTAGGCTCTCTTTCGCAGAAACTAAGTGCAGGTGTTGTACTGCCTGCAGCAGGCGTGACGCTGATTGCTGCTGCGGGCGAGCTGCTCATGGGAGTTGCCCCTGGGTCTTCCTACAAGGAGACAGAGCAGCAGGAGCAACAGGTACAGGAGCAGCAGCAAGAGGAGGAACAAGGGGACAAGAATCAGGGTGAATGCGTGCAAGCTATTGACCAAGAAGCATATGCGGAGACAACTGCAACTGATGACACACTGCAGCGAGACAGTATAGACAGAAGGAAGAGAGTGTCATTCTCGGAAGTAGTTGAAAGCTTTTCAGTCCAAGTAATTGAATACCAGGCCCGACATGTCCTCTCTGCAGTGTACATGCGCAGCAGCGCTTTAAGTGATACTTTTAAGCCAGTAAGCAGCAGCCTTCAATAATCTGTGTTTTTTCACGAATTTGCCTTCCTTTTTCTTTCAGGCAGAATCCACCAAGAGTCCCCGGCGCAACGAGACAGGGGCCTCTCCCCAGCTAAAGAACAGGACTCGTTCCCTACCTCCTTCTCGCCAGGCCAAAGGAGCACAAAATGCTGTTAGCAGCAGAACCCGTTCCCTGAGCCCCGTAGAGTCTAAGGCTCGAGTCGCTGCTGCAGTGCAACAGCAGCCGTGTCTCAGGAAGGCAGGAGGAACAGTCGGTGCAGCAGCAGCCACGGTGAAGACCAAAGTTCGACAAAACCCCCTGACTCTTTCCGCTGCAGCAGCAGCACCAGCAGGAAGATACTCGCCAACAAACGTGGCTGCTGCAGAGCATGCGGCAGAGCGAGAAGGGGAAACCGCAGATGTGGGCGTTTGCTGCAACAGCAGCGGGAGTGGCGGGAGCCGCTTGTCGTGTTCACGCGCTTGTCGAGCAGGTACAGCTGTTACGGATGACGAGATCTTCTCTGCGAGCACAACAACAAATGCAGCAGCAGACACAGACACCTTGAGCCCTCTTCACAATGCTTCGAGCCATCAATCCACACCTGAGTTTGGCTTTTCAGCCACAGGGATGCCCTTGGGGGGCAGTCCATCGAACGCCCAGCGCTTGGAGAATGTAGGAAGCCCGCATGCACCTTGGAACCCCGCGTGCGAAGCAAAATCACCTAGTCTGCTCACACCGCTCAGAGACGGAAACCAACAAATCAAGCACAATGAATTGCAGCTCCAGCAACAACAGCAGATGCATCACCAAGCACATCTACAGCAGCAACAGCAACAGATGCAACTGCAGCAGCTGCAACTACAGCAACACCAGCCTCAGCAGCAGCACATGCTTTCTCCGATGCAGCAGCAGCTTCACATGACTCCCATGCATAACCACCCACAGCAGCTGCAGCAGCATCACCAACTGCAGCAACAAAGCCAACTGCAGCAACAGCACCACCTGCAGCATCAACACCATCAAGAACCGCCGCTTCACCAGGCACATCTGCTGCCTGCTGCTGCAGACACGCTATCTATTCCCTCCACATTCCCCGATTTGCGCTCGGCTGCCCCATCATCTCAACAGCCACTCCAGCCAGTGTCCCCTCTCTACCCCCACAGTGGCTACCCCAGCCATGGTATGTCACCCTGGGCAGCAGAGCACGAGCTTCAACAACAATTTGGCGGCGAACGGAGGCTTGTGGGTCGTAGTGCGGGTCCTGGAGAAGCAGATGCCTCACGAGGTCCCCTGCCTTCAGGCAGCGAAGTGGCAGCGCTGGCGCTGGGCCTAGAGCTACAACGGCAGGCGTCGCGCCTGCGTTTGGAGAGCACAGCACCAACTAGCAACAGAAGCAGCAGCTGCAGCAGCAGCGCACTGGAATCGCAGCTGCAGTCGTTCAGACTAAATGAACTGCCCATGCTTTTGGCCGGGAGAGAGACGGCAATTGCAGGAGAGCTAGCAGCACAAAAGGAAGCAGCAGAGCTCAGAAGGGCTCTAAGCTTGTAAGTTTATTGCACGGGCCAGATAACTGTGACTGCCGTTGCTGCTGCGATGGCCTCTGCCTTTTTCTCCTTGTTTTCATATTTAATTTTGCAAGGACGACGAAATTCTGTGTCGTCCTAAGTCCCTCCTTTAATCTGTATTGGTGCGCAGCTTTGATGTGTACACTTGGTCACTGCTGCTTCGTGTACCTGCACGTCTATCCCTCTTATTCTTCCTCTGACCGCTGTCGTATGTCCTATCTGCTTCTGTACATTGCACACTGCAGCACGCAAGCCTCACAGGCAAGCTGCTAAATGTGCATGCATACTTTTGCGTGAAACTGTGTGTCATAGCTCTTTTGATATTCCGGGGAGTGCAGAAGCCCACTTTGTATTATTCTCGCCCTGCCTTAAGTTCAGCTATGTCCCTTCTCCATTTTTCCTTTTGTATTGTTCTTCTTCTTCGTCATCCCTTATATTTCCTCTCATTTTTTTTCCCGTGTGCATTGCTGTTTCCATATCTTGCACCGTATAATTTAGGGCCAGGAAGGACAGCGCTGACACGGAGCAGGAGAAGCTCCAACTCATGAAAGAAATCAGAGGCCTAAAGTCGAACTTGGAAGACGCAAAAGCTGAAGCCGTGAGAATGTACATACATGCAAGCACATATGCGTGGATATGGGGTGCACGCAAGCGCGCGCATTTGCTCGCAGGTATCTTTATCCAGTGAAAATGCAGTGCTAGTAAATGTGCCTGAACGCATCGTTGCATGTAAGCTCACATATTTTTAGTTTTAAGCAATCAAGCACTTGCTTGAATCAGGATTTTCCAAGGCAACAAAATATGTGCAATGACTCACGCGACGCGCTCTAATGTGCATGTTGACACTTCAAAATGCATGAAAGGGCACTCCCCGTATCCAAGAGCAGGGAGCTACAAACATGAACACCAAAAGTGCTTTTCTTTTTTCTGCAATACTTACATTTTAATCTACTTCCCTGGGCCTGTCTCTGACACCATCTTCGCTTGATTGTGTGCAACTTTCCTCGCCTGTTTTTTTATTTCGTATAGCTGAAGAGAAACCAAACTGTGGAGGGACTGGAGGACCAGGTTTCTCGACAGAAGAAGCAAATTGACCGACTGAAGACAGAGCTGGAGGAGGAGGCATCACAAAATCACAGAGACCTTAAACAGATGCTAGAAGTAAGTTTCTGTGTTTGTGTGGTCGGCATATTTGCTTTAAGCTTTTTATCCGCATCTTTCCTCTGTATGTTTTTTTCCACACTTAACAGTCCACCTCATAGGCTTGAAGACAAGACAAGAATTGAGCATGCTACTGTTGTCCGTGTTCGTGCTTTCGTTCTTTTGTTGGTGCTCGCTGTGCTTCGCGAAGTCGCATTTTCTCAAAAAGTAACATGGGCATCGGGTAGCAGCGCCTGTTTATCTCTTTTGTGCAATTTTTCCCTTGACTCTTGCCTCGCTTTGCTTGGTCCTTTGTCTCACGGCTCTTCCGTACTGCGCTCCTGTGCCAGTTTTTGCCTCTCTTCTACATTTTTGTTCCTCTCATTTTCTCTCCTTCTCCATCTCGTCCTTGTATATATTTGCCTTCGAATTTCGTTTTGCGAAATCGTTTGTTATTCGCTCTTTTTTTGTTTTAATTTGTTTGTTGCAACAGAAATTGCATCTAACTGAAACGCGCAGGCAGCAAATGCATCAGCAGCTGCAGGAAGCGCACGCGTACATTCATCAGTGAGTAGCGAAATATGACACAGCGCTTCAAAATTTACGCTGCAAGTTTTAAAATATAGGGTCGATAGTTTATATTTTAGATTGAGCCAGAAATAAAGTGGATGCAGTGTTTGCGTGTTCACTGTCTATGCGGCTGATCTTTTCTTGCATTTTTTGTCCAGGTTGGAAGCCGAAAGGAAAGACACCGTAAGCAAATCAGATCAAATCTGTACTCCCCAACTTACTCATGAGCTTAAAATATAGGGAAGATGTGCAAACCTCTGTAAACGTGTAGATAAAAGGGTGTAGCTCATTCTTTATCATATGTGCTTGTTGTACACACAGTGTTCTCACTTATATTTACTTTTATTGCCACACCAACGCCCACGTAAGGCACTTAGCGATTCCACGTGCAAGAGTGCCCCCAAAATTTTGTTTATGAGTACACAAAATCACTCCCACGACAAGCACTACGACTCCTGGGCAAACGGAGCTCAAATTAGAATAGCTTCATTCGGGTGTTCATTTCATATGTAGTTAATTGAGAACTGTCAGTGCTGCATACCTTTCTCTTCATTATCGTGGTCCCATTCTGATTGTATGCCCACATTTTTCACCTCTTATCAGTGTACCATTGTGCTTCAAGGGTCTGCTGCGTTCTGATCTGGACAAGTTGAGAAAAGCACTGACGAAAGAATCTACTGAGAAGGTACGAGTTCTAACAGCAATGCTGCTGCGTTTTATCCTACTCGCACAATTCACTTTATAGAAATTCAACCCATTATTCAGTCACTTTCACTTACTCGCCCAAGCTCAGGTAACTTCGAATCTGATGTCTTTCTTTTGTTTTCGATCGTGCTATTGCCCTCCGTTCTGCGATCCATGTGCATCCCATGACCCCCTCCTAGGAGGAGCTTTGCAAACAAGCGGATGCAGCAATTAGTGAATGGCAGAATTCATATGCCAAACTGCAAACAGAGGCAGAGGAGGCGGTGGCGCTTGCGAAGAAAAACGAAGAAGTAGCAGCAGCTGCACAAGCAGAGTCAGTTAATCTACTGCAGTGCATGAAAAACGACGTATGAGCGTCTTTACAAACAGCGAATATTAAAAGCGGGGAATAACAACACATTGCCCCCGTTTTTGAGTGACACCAAGTCTCCTGAAATGTCTGCTTGCATTTGGATTTGGCTTCGCCCGACGCAGATTACAGCAAGCTAGGCTGACACATGAAGAGGAGCGTAAAGCTCTGGTCAAAAAGATAGACGACTCAGAGGAGGAGCGGCTAGCTGTCCAAGCCGGTAAGGATCATGACTCGTTTGTTCTTCTCTTTTTCCGCTGCTTTTGTACATGCTTTCCTGTCTGTCTGTTTGTTGTCGCCACTCGCCGCCTCTACGGGAGCAGGTGGTGACTTCTAGTTTGCTCCTTTCTACTTGGTGCCTGGCTTCTCCGCCTTTCCTTAAGCCTATTGATTTGAATACATTTTAGAGCCTTTTTTCCTGCGGTTTTATGAGAGGAAGTTACTAGTAGCATCGTGCATTTGAGCCTGCGAGCATCGCCACGTTAATGCTATTTCCCTTAGATTGCTACGCACTACAGTGCCCATCATTGTGTTTTTTCCCTTTATTCTGTTTGCGCGTTCAATAATGTTTTTCTCATTGCAGAGAAAGCATCTATGCACTCGATAAAGCAGCAGCTTCAGCAGTATGAAAAAGCCTGTGGCGAACATACAGCAGAGCTATCTGCTTTGAAGCGCACCGAGCAAAGACTGAGGCGCGAATTAGACGAGTATGCTCATTAGTTCAAATAACTTTTTGTGTTAGATTGCTATCCCTTAACCGACTGAGTTACTGCAAAACAAGCTAATTACACTTTTGAATAGTGTAAATTGGTCTGCTTCGGGGCAATTTTAATGGGCTCAACGCTGTTCACTGGTTTCACGTACCAGGCTTCTTTGGTACACAAGGGAGCAGTTCTGTTCGTTTTCCAATAGCTTTCTCCCATAGCTCGAATTCAAGGGGTGGAAATCAGCAATCCAACTGGTCAAATTGCTCAAAAGTATTTGAACGAGATAGTTTATGTTTGCTTGAACAAACTCATTGCGGTTGTTGCTCTGCACACGTGGTCAATGCTGCAATCACTGCGGATTGTTCTTCTGCAGAGCAAAGGACGAGCAAACAAATGCGCAACTGTACATTACGACTCTTCAGGCTGAGCTTGACAAGTGCGTAAAATGGATGCAGAAGGGATGTAGCCATTGGTGTCGTTTTCTTACGGACCGATGTTTGCCTCGGGTTTTTTGAAGCCAACTGACCTTGCATAATCAAAGGAACAGACATGGAATTAGCCATGTTGCTGAGCTCAACTCTCCATTTTTGCAGGGCTTCGAAGGAAATATCACAGCGTCAGGATAAGCTGGAAGACTTGCAGCAGAAGCTGTTGGAGTGCGTTTTATCGTCTCGTGTGGTTTCACCTTAAGCTTCCAGTCAACTTTTGCTACATCCAAGTCGAAACGTAAAGCATATTTAGCCAACTATTGCAAAGGCCTAGTTATTTGATGACACGACACTAACATGAAGGCGCTTCCCGATATGGTGGTAAGCCACGCTGCGACGGTTTTTGCCTGTCTCTGTGTGCAGCCGAGAGAACGAAAGCCTTCGTCTATTTGCTGCACAGCAGCAGTAAGCTGACTCAAAAAGAAAAGAAAAAATATGCCGTTGGCCAATCGTATACAGCACATGAACACATACAGCAACAGAGGGCGCGCTTTCCTTTTACATCGCAGGGCGGAAATTGAATTGCAGAAACTGAGAGAAATCCAAAGCGATTTCGAGCTCGAGATCCGCAGGTGATAACCGTTTTAAAAATAAGTGTGGCTGTTTCGAACATCGGAATCTACCTTAAGCACAACATTGCTAAGAGCAATGTACCCGTGATTGCACATGCACCTTTTTCAATGCACAAGCAGCTTCGTGCCCTTTTGCTGTGGTTCGCTTCACAAATGTTCTCTCTTGCTCTATTCTTTTTTAATTCCGATGTCTCAGCCTCAAGCAGACGCTAAAATTGAAGGAAGAGACCATCAAGATGCAAGAGGAACAGGTAATGAAAAGAACGCAGAAGCGTTTGAAGGGCCTGGGATGCTGAGTTTTTAAACTTTGAGGCTAGGAGTCCAAAGCTGCGTTCGTGCTCTTGCGGATTAAGGTGGCTGAAGAAAAATCAAAGGCGAGCAGCTCCGTCCTTCTACAAGGCGAATTGGAAGACTTGCGACAAGATCTTCTCTTGTCCCGCGAGAATGAGAAAAATGTAAGATGGCAACTATGCATCCTCTGACACTACATTGTGCACTTTTCTGAGGAAGTGCAATGCGATGAAATTTGTTTGTTTCTGCATTTTGTAATGTTCCCTTGTAAATTCACCGAGCCACTATACCGCAGTAGCTCCTCAGTGGTAGTCTGGTGTATTATTTCTTTTTCCCCCCCACACAGCTTTTGTATTTGTTGTGCATTCATCTACTCTTCGCTCCAGGTATCTGCACAGCTGCGAGAGCTCCAGCAATCCATGGCTGCCCACCAGCGCATAGCTGAAGAAGCGGCTGAGACGCTGCAACACAAGGAACAAGAAATCTCCGACCTTCAGGCCCACTTCGAGACAGAAATACAGACGCTGAGGCAAAACGTGAGCCATTTGCGAGTGTATGTGTTGTTTCCGCTCTCTCAGGTCAGGTTTCTGCTATCTCTCACGTGATTTTCTTCCCCACAGTTTCGTTTGCTTCTGCCTGTTCTTATCTTCGATTTTTCTCCGCAGAATGGCCTACTTAATGCAGACGTCAATTCGGTGAAGGCTGCAAATGAAAGTAGGTCCATTTCTAGCACTTCTTGCTCACTTGTGGGCCGTGCGCGTGTAGACAAATGCGGACGTAGAGAGTTAGCTCAGCTATGATGTCAAGTAGATGAACAGTTTGCTCAATTTTTCGATTCAAGGTGCAGAAGAATTCGTCTGCCTTGTTATTCACTGCCGCAGGGCTCCAAGAGAAGCTGCGAAGCGTTCAGGAAATGGCAGAAAACATGCGGCAGCGCGACTCGCAGCTTCGCTCTTTTGTCTCCGTGATGGCATCCCACGTGAGAGATAGATCAGAGCCTTTGTATTAATTGCGTGCACGAAGTAGGCTGCATGGTGATTGTACTGGAGGCATTTGTCGATTTTCCTATCAATTGCATGCAAGAGAGTGTCCGTTATCTGCCAGTTTGTGCTTCTTCCTTGTTTCTTCTGCTGTTTTTTGCCCAATTTTCAGTTAGTTGCGTGCGCCGAGATCTTCTCACACAGAGGCCTCTTGGAAGTAGACCGTTCTCGCTGTATAGATTTCAGCTTCATTGAATTTGAGGCCGAAAAGAAAAACGAAAACGAATCGGAAGAAACATGGGCCAGGGTGTGCAGCGCCGTAACGTACGTCTGCAGCTTGAAACTCGGCAAAGTGTGCGAAAAGGTGATTCAAAAGCTACAAGATGAAGCCGACAGAGTGAACGCCAAATTAGAAGAAACACAAGAGCAACTGAAAGATAAAATCAATGAACTCTGCGGCAAGAACGCGTACGCAGGCAGGCCAAAAGGAGTTGACTAAATGAATGAGCCGGAATAAATAAATATTTCTTTATCAGTGGACGTCATACACGCCGTGTCTATTGCTTATCTGCGACTATTCACACTATGACATGTGACTCCTCAAGTGTGAATTTGCCAATGAAAGCTGTGCGTGCAATAGGTCTTGGCCTCCAGTTCATTCCAGCGCGAATAATTTGATGAGGGAAAAATGTGTCAAGTGCCTGAACCGCGCGGTTTATTAGCTTTTTACTATTTTACATAGCTTCATTATTTCCAAAAATTTTGAGTTCTCAATCTGATTCTCAGGTCGCTAGCTAAAGCGCAAGAACTGCAGCTGCAGATTGGAGCTCTTGAGGAGGAGTTTGCGCGCAAGCTTGAGCAGATGAATGAAATAGAAAGGGCAAGTTGCTAATTGTTTCTCATTAACTGACAGGCCATTTCAAACGAAGTATACGCGTATAAGGACCTCGTCAGCAGTGGCCGTGAGGATGCCAATTACAGCGGCCTGTGTAAGCCTCAAACTAATGCATAGTCACACTTCAAATCTGCTTTCTCTTCACTTCTCAGGAAAAAGAATTTGTCAGGTCGAGAACCCAAGAACGCATTGAAGCCCTCGAAACGCAGCTATCCATCGCAAGAATGGTAAAACGCACTTCAAGTATCCTAATTTTTCACTTAGTTACTGAAGTGCTATCTTCGTGTTGCTTATGAGGAAATATTTCAAAAAATACATCTTCGTTGCACCAAGCAATGGACTGGTTATTAGCCCTTGCCTGGCCGAAACGTCTTAGGTGGCTTTCGCTTCCGACGTTCCATTTTCTCGAGCCAGTCAATTTATGACTGGTCTACGGTTCTTGTGTTGCAGACTGTTGCCGAAAACAAGACGGAAATAGCGCATTTGCGCGAGCGAAATTCGAGCTTGCTCCTAGAGTTGAATCGCCAGGAGGAGCGAGCCAATGACCTATCGAACCAAAATGAACGCTTGTCGTTCTTGAAGGACGAAGCTTCAAAAACAATAAAAGAAATGAACACAATGCGCACGCAAAGAGCTCGTGGCCGCGACGGCCCTCATAGCAAAGTGCAGCCTGCCGCTGCTATCCCAAACAGGTGCACCTCTTTAGTCTCCTTGCCTCTTCCGAAGAAACTAGCGAACACAGTAAGTGCAAATGGAACACAAGCCCTCAGCACGAACAAAGTATGCACGACTCCCAGAAGCGCCAACACGCCACGAAGCCTTGCACTTACTCCAAGAGGGTTCGGGAGGGCTGTTTTGAAGTAGAAAATGGTATGCACGTATAGTGTTGCAATCGGAATCGGCTTAAGTTTAAACATCCATGAACGCTTCGATCAGAATATAAATACGGGAATATAAATTTTGGCAAACGGACTAAGCCTTGGCAAACGAACAACTGTTTATGCAAGTATACGCATAGTATATGGGTGCGTTTCATAGGTGCCTTTAAATACCCAGAATCGTATGCCTTGAATAATATGTAGACTTCGGGGCCGCCCCGTCATTTTTTTTAATTAATATCTTGCACAAGCAAATGAATACAGACAAAATGAAGGTTTCCCGTGCAAACAAGCAAAGATACAGCCCCTTCCTCGTCTCACAATGTGCAGCAAATCACCCCTGAAGCTGCTCCTGCTCATGTAATTAAAGCTAATTGAAGATAGTTAGGCAGAGCTAACGAACGCACCACAGCATTCAACGTAAATAGGAAGCCTACTCAGGTCTACCGGAAAAGCGCAAATGTACTTTCGGGATGCATGTGAAGGTACTCTGTACAAGCTGCCACGTGTTTCGCCACTGCCTCCCTTCCTTTAAAGCTGAGGGGGGACCTCGTAAGAAAAAAATTGACTGTTGCGGTGGCTTCAGTTCGACACAATCCGTATTCGGCGTGTAACTAAATGGTCTGATATGACTAAGTTCCGTCTCGACAAAACAAAAAATGGAGATGAAAACGCGCGCAATTCCACCTCAGGCCCTTCGACCTGCACTGTCTACCAGGCTGTTATCTGGCTCTCCTCTTTCCGCTACAGAAAGGGGAAAGAAAAGCACCAAATCTTAAATAAACACATATGTCTACTACCGACTGACACGAACGGACGTCCAGGGCGCCGCAAGCGTGGCTCTCACTCATTAATACTCATATCCTGGCTGCCGCCGCAAGCACATACGTGCATGCTCTGTGACTGTAGAGCTTTGTTTCAAATGGGCAAAGACGTCGTGCGGAAGGCTAGCAAAGACAGACAGCACTACGGTGGGGAATGAGAGAGGTATGAAGGCGCAGCTGGAAGGCTGACCCAACCGCCACAGAATAAAATGATACCCCTGACCGACGTCTGATAACTTACTTGTTCATATTTCAATAAAGAAGACAAAAGGCACATCCCTTATCTTGCATCCCCGATGTCCGTAGGAGCAACAATGCACCGCTTATGTCTGTTATTTCTGAGCCTTGAATTAAACATCCACCAACGAACGAGAAGGCTGACTGCACATCACTCCGTGAATTTCTGGGGCGACTAGCGTCTTATGCGTGAAATGCAATAAACAATTGCTGGTGCGTCCAAATGTTGGTGAAAAGGAGTTGTGAAACTTTGTTCGTTGCCTCAGTTCTAACTTGGGACGTGTAATTCATTTCGTCCGTCTCCGTCCGTCTCGTTTTGCTGAATCGCAGCAGTCTCCCCTCTTTATCTTCTTCCCGTTTTTCCGGCTGCCAAGAAATGAAAATTTACCCCAGCAAAGAATTCAATGCCGATGTCTCGTCCCAATTTGCATTCATCAGCGCCGTCTGAAGCAAAAAAAAAGCACGACAATAACAACTCCAGGTATCCGCAACCCCTGTGCAGTACAGAAGAAGCAAAATAAGTAATGGCGAGCACGAGTAACACGAGCAACAAACAATCAACAAAATAACCGGGACAAGAACCGAAGGGCACAGGGAGGAAAGTAGCAACAACAAAAACTAATGTGCAACATCTCCGAATATGGAGCAAAATATTCAACAAAAATTCAATCAGCCTCTCAGAAAACTTCACGTAACGGAACTGCCCACAATCTAGCCTGAATCCAGATGTACTAAGTCTATTTCTCTCTGCGCGAATTGTCAGTACATCCCTTTATATCACTTCTTTTTGTAAAAGTAAATGTTGAGAACAACCATAGAAGCGGCGTGCATTTGATTCGGTTGGTTTTGGGGTGCCTCTTACACGAGCCGTTTCCTTGTCGAATCCCATGTCCGCCAGCTTCTTGACCTGCATGCAACTTAGCAGCTGATATGTTTACATTTAATGCTTGCTCGTCCATTTCATTTCCTCTTGGCTTTTATAACAGCTTTATTTACGCAGTGGAGTAACCTACCTTATCTTCCTGTGACTCTGTAGAGTTCATGGCGAACGTTTCCGTCCAGTGGCTGCAGCAGAAACCCCAGAAATCAAGCCCTGAACCCTAAACCCTAAATCTTAGCCCTAAGCATCAAAGACCCCAAAAGAGATCCAGATTGCAAACAAAATGTCGGACTCAAGCAGTTTAGACTAGGGGCCTCCCTCCAGCGTTAGTAAGACACCAACTAATCCTGAACCCTGTGCGATCAATCTTCAACCCGTAACAAGTAAAACATGCAGAGAACCTCACCGCGCGGTCTTCTGAAACAGATCTGGATTTTCAATGAGCATTTTGGCGACTTCTGCGTCTTGAGGATCCTGAGAAATAAATACGTCGGGCCTAGAATCTCGGCATTTGGAAGAGTTGGTTCAAACTGTGCGACAAAAGTGGTTAAAAATCAACTAAATCGCTCAGAGCTGCAAATGCTCGGTCCGCTACAACGGCTGCGTGCTCATTGCTGCACAGAATAGCACGTACTTTATTATTCGCTGTACAGCAATTATACTAACCATCATCATAAAAGTGGCAAAGTGGTACAGATATAGTGTGCAACTTACTGTAGGCACGGGGTCCGCAAGCATGGCTTGAATTGAAAGCAAAGCTGTCCTTATGGACAATGCAGGGGACCATTCATGTTTGAGAATATCGAGGCAAATGGCACCTAAAACCAAAAAATAGAAGCGATTCAAAGACTACAATGCCAACTAACTGCTCAGCAACATTAATTAGTGCCGCAGCGCCCTGGGCACTGGGCTGCTGCTGGATATCCAGGAAGTTTGTCTCGTGTCTCTCACCTGTCTGAGACGACACGTTCGGGTGCCAAACCTTCGTCACGAAGTTAATCTGCAGACAGCCACAACCATGGACCAAAAGACCACCTTTGCGTGAACATACAGAAGTGAAGACTGGGGAAAAAATGAATACAAAAACACACCAAAGGAAGGCGGAACGGATGGACCGAAACAGCGCGGCAAACTTATTCCATGCAGAGCCAGTAAAGGTAAAAAATAAAAAAAATGAAGCGCCACAGACTGGCAAACAGCTTCCACCTGATGAACAGGCGGCGATACAACGCGCAAAAGCAGCAACCTGAAAGTCGAAAATGATGAATACGCGTGCCTTGGCGAGAAAATCAGCAGCTAGGACTACAGCAATAAGTTATTGTTAGAACAGTAGGCGCTGAACCGAAGAAACAAGTGAAAGATGAAGTGTACCTTGGGAGGGTTGTATGGGTAGTCGGAGGGAATGTTAATGTCGAGTATGAAGACGCCTCCTTCGTACGGCGTGTCTAACTGCAAGCCAAACATAAAAATTTATTCATTCACGTGCAATTCGAAGTGGATCTAATGACGCATACGAAAGCTCACGTAGTCGGATCGATCGTTACTCACGTCCACAATATAAAGGGAGGACCTACGCCTCAATTAGTACATATACTACCATATACAATGAATCCGTGCAGCCACGAAAACGCTCATTAGCACGCATGCACATAAGGAAACTCCTACACCCAAAGTTGCAGCGAGATGATCATATATGGGTCTGCACAAGAACACCCGCGCTCTCCTGCTTAAGCGTGCACACTAACTTACAGGCCCCTTGATTCGCCCTCTCCAGTGCGATATATCTGTGTCCCATTTCTCTGCATAGACGTCATGCTCGTCGTCATTTGCCTTTCCCTCCCTGTCTTGTTGCAGACCCAGCAGCTCCTGGGATGTGCACGCGAGTGGCAAACGCACGAAAGATGAAGTCAACACTCAGCACAGTCAATTCCCAGTGCACTGTAATCTTTCAAACTCAACACAGAGGCGAGAAAGCATGACACAGTTAGTATACCAATATACACACCCGCGTAACTTAAAATCGTACAGAGAACGCGGATCGGGAGCGGCTCCCGTCGCTACCGTTGCAGCAGTCCTTCGACCACGCTGTTCTTGTGCGGAGATGGCGCTTCATATTTGCTCCAACTGGACACAATTAACTGAATCAAATAACAATCCAGCGTGCGTTGCCGTTCACGTTTCCGCAGCAGCGAGTACCCACCTTTTCGAGTCTCGCATGTTCCCTAGGTTTTGCCATCCTTAGGTTTGTAGTAATTTATCCTTTTAAATTAATTTTAACTCTATGTTGTGGCGCGTACACAGGAAGCGCTTCGTCTGGCCGACGGCGGCGGCTCCCGTACAACGGAAGCGGGCAGAAACAGAGGGTAGGACTGCTGCGGCGGGTTTGTTGACTAGAAAGAAAGACGCAGCACGCAGACAGACATAAGTGAACAGGCTGGGTATTTACAATAATGCCGAAAACAAATGCACACGGAAGAACCAACAAGAACAACTTGCATGTGTTGTGGCGCGACCAACCTAAACAGGCTTCTCGCCAAGCTCACCAAGGGCCCTCTACTTCCCCTCGCTCCATGGCTTAAGTAATTCAACTTTTTACTGAATTTCTGCCGTATAATTACATGTTCATTTCTTCAAATACCAGCTGCCTCTCTGTTCATGAGTATGAACAACGGCCAGCACCAGCTTCGGGCTCTCCAGTTTAGCCACAGTACGTACCCGAATCTTACAACACGTTTTACCCTCAGCTTCTTCAATTTTACAGCATTTTGCTGCTTTTTTTCAAAGCCGATTGCATAGTAATCGGCAGTCGCTACTTTATTTGCGGGGGGACGGAAAGCACAGCTCAGTCAACGCTGCAGTGCCCCGAAGCCACACTACAATAGTATTCCGCTGAAGAATGCGGAATTGGGAAGATGGGAAGCAAAGGGTGGCCCTTGGCAAGTTCTCATGAGTCAAGGGTGATTTGAACTGCAAATCTGTCTGAGTCACTTCTGTGAACGGCAGTGATTTTAAAGAATGAGTGTTTCTGTGCGACGAAGCCACTCCCGTTTCGCTGACTGCTTCTGTTTAGAAAAAGCATCAGGCTAATATCTCTCCAGATTCCTCCTGATCGCCTCACTGTTGAGAGCTTCAATGATATGACAAACCCTGGAGGTCTTCAGTTGAGGCTTAAAACTGCACACATGGGTCACTTTGCACATCTGGCGGCCAGTTTCTAGCAGTTCCATGGGCCATTCTGTCCACACCCAGTAGGCCTAATTATGCACCCGGAAAGCTTTATATCTGTTCTTTAGTCTCAACATGGAGTGCCCGATTCTGCACAGCAAAGCGGCAGCAGCACGAGGCCCTGCTTTATGTCCACATTGAAACAGAATGTACAAGAAGAGGAAATGTGCAAATTGCAGTTCCTTTTTGAGGAGGCTGCTCACTATGTGAGGGTTTCTTCCTATCTTATTCTGGGAAATTAGGTTTTCTCCTGGAAACTGTTTGTAGCACTGCTGCATATTATGCAGTCAAATGGAAGCTGCGTCGCTATCACAGTCACAATTATAGGGCCTCCTTAATCGCTGCAAGTCCTTCGCTGCGGAAACAAATCATCTAATTGTAGATGTTTGGTTGGACACTACAAATTAGACTTTAAAGAATATGAAGAAGGCCCTTTTACAGTGCGCGGGATTCCTTTTATAGGACAGCGAGATCTTCCCTGGAAGCGGACGCAGCTTTTTGGATCTGAAATATGCAGCCAGTCTCCTCAGCTTGCTTTTTGCACTATTGTTCTGAATCTTTTGGCTCAATTTATTTCATCAAAACGCTAGTCTTCAGTACTCCGGTAGCTTTATTCTCTCTGCTTAGGTGGGTCCACTTGGAGAGTGTTCATTTAAGTGCTCCTTATTGGGCCAGCAGCGTCAAATGTGCAGCATGGAGGGTCAGAAAGGCAGAACGTGCAAAGAAACTTTGAAAAAATCAGAAACAGAAATCACAGCTTTAGTGCAACTTTCCCACATGCGAGGGAGTGGAGCTGAACCTCTACGACGGCGCGCTGCAGCTGTGAAATAGTTCTTTCAAATGAGCGAAACGGGAAGATCTTGCGCCTAATTTGCTTTCAGTGCAGTATAGAATGTTAACAATGGCTATATACTGCAGTCAAAGGGCTGCAAGCACTAGAAAGCTGCGAGGAAGCCAGCATTCTGGCAGCACCTGCTCGTGCAGCAGTGCCTGAATCCTCGAGCCTTCAGCGCTGCGAGTGTGAGAAAGCTTTCGCACAACTTTAAAAACCTTCTTTATGCATTGCATGAAGAAGGCAGTGCAGCCTTTGGTGGATCCAGGGAATACCGCCCGCCAGCCAGCAAGGTATTGGCAGATCTTGGCATATTCCTGGCATATTCCTCTACAGTTCTGAGCCGGGTTTGGCCAACTGAGCTAAAACAGGCAACAACTACAACTGTGGGCAACACGGGGGGAACAGGCAAAGTACAGCCTGAGAGAACTAGTGGAAAACATGAATTGAATGCTCTGAAGAACCAGCTGTGTCGAGCACCCCAGCTGCATGAGATCACCTGCTTCCAAAGGATCCTTATGCTTTTATTTTGCTTTTTCTGCTACCATTGGGACACTGTTTGGACTCTCTGTTTCCAATTAAGTGTGAATGGCCTTCTTATCTTTTATTTCCGAAGAGTTCTAATGCACTGCCCGGTATTCCCAAAAGAATTCATGAATATCCAATCTTGGTCGATACGCAAATAACGCTTCACTCCTCAGTACATTTTTATTGCCAAACACCTCTTCATCTTTACTATTTTTAGCCATTTTTTAGCCATTTTGTTCAAATGTGGTCTTTTGTTTCTGTCTTCTTGGCTCGCGTGCCGCTGCACAATTTGAATTGCCGTTTTGCATGCATTCCCATCGGAAAGCTCCTCATTGGCTGCACTTTTGCAAAGAAAATTATCTTTTAATCGAAAATTAAGTTCTTTTGGTGGCTTAAATGGGGACTAATGGCAGCTTTCCAGGAGAAACAGCAAGATGGGAAGCAGCCACTGCGTTGCATGCAAAAGAGTCTTCACCGCATTATATTCTACAGAGTTTTGCCACTGGAGGCTCTTAGTGCATCCAAGTAATTATGAAAGCCTCGAGAGTTCAGCAAATAAATAAATAATGCATCATTAGAAGCAGAAAGCTGCTTCTAATGATGCATTATTTATTTATTTGCTGCACAAGAGCTTCTGCAAAGCTGCGGCTTGCAGCGGCTGCTGCGGCTTTCTTATAGATAAGAAGACCCCAGTGAGTCTGGCCTCTGTTTTGACTGTTTTAGGCGAAGACAAAAGCGAAGCTGGAATTAATTCATAATGAATATAAGTGAATATTGCAAACACTAAACTTGCAAAGCACAAGTTCAGAGCACTGCAGCAAGAAATTCAAAGAAAAAGATATAAACTTGAAAGAAAATAATACTACATTACACTCTCACTCGCAGAACTTGAACTGGCGCTGCTGCCGCATGCTGCTGTGTTGCTGCTGCTGCTCTTTTGGAGCCAAAAGAGCAGCAGCAGCAACGCAGCAGCATGCAGCAGCAGCCCTTTGCTTCTCCCGCTGCAGCAGCAGCCCTCTGCTGCTCCCGCTGCACTGCCCGCAGCACAAGGGCTAACTAAGAACTACAGGAGCTTCTCTGTGCATGCCATTAATAAGACATTAAAGGCACTGAGGGAACATAAGGGCTTTAAGATTCCCTCTTTGAAATTTGAATTATTAAATCCACAAACAAGAAGCAGCGCGGCCTTCTTACTAACATATTAATGACTCAACTAAGTTCAGCCCCGCTGAGCAGCAGCAGCAGCAGCAGCAGTAGCAGCAGCAAAGCCAAGAGGGGAACTGCGCGTGTTACCGTACTGGCAGGGGCTTGCATTGTACCGGGTCTGCTGCTGCACTCGTGCAGCGCGAATAAAAGGAAAATGGGGCTTAAACAAGAAAAGAAAAATAAAAAATAGGACTTTGCATGCACTGAATAGGTTTAAGGGGCTCATCAGGGAGAATTTTGCCTGTGCAAGTCCCACGTTGGCTCTTGTGGCTCCGGCGCTGCCAAAAACGGGCAGCAGCTTCCACTGAACAGTTAGAGGGCCTCTCGCTGCATTTTGACCATGCAATTAGGTCTAAAGGAAGACATTAAACATGATTGTTTTGTTTGTTCTGCATTTGTCTTGAGCGGATCGCTAAGGTGCTCAGCTTCCTGCTCTTGGCGTGTTCAGAAAGAAGCACGTGGCCGGGTAAACTGCTGTCTAGCGGTCTTTCGGAATTAAAAGTTTTGCTTTATACTTTCAAAACGCCGCCGCAATTAATTATTTTGGTTCTTCCTTTCTATTCAAACGGCTCAGTCCTTCCAAAGGGTCGCCGTCATGGCTTTCGGCGGCGGGCCCTGAGGTGCATGTACACCAGAAATCGAACAGCTTTTGCAACGCCCGACCTCGCACAACTTTAGTCGCATTTAAAGCACAAGCACATTATCTTTCTTGTCCACTTTTTTTGGTTGGCAGCTTCACACTGACTGGGCCGTGGTTTCTTTCCTTCCGGCCAGTTTCCCCGAACTTCTTCTCCCTCGAGTTTCCAGCTTTGCACATCGCACGGAACTCGCGCTCCAGGGCCTCGCAGCGGCCGCCCAGCCGGCTCTGCCCGTCCCAACGCGCAGCAAAACTCTCTGCTATGCAGCGCGGGTTTATTTCCCGCGTTTGCTGCAGCTTTCCGAGCAGCGCTGGCGGGGCGGCGGCGGCTCCCTGGGCTTTCCCGCAGCCTCCCTGGCAAACAAGAAGCAGCTGAGGGCCTCAGCTGCTGCTTCTTTGCTTCAAAGAGGCCATTTATTTCCCCAATCTCGAAGATCGGGCCTCAGCTTCGCGGCCTCCTGGCTGCTGCTGCCCGCGCTGCAGCGCTGCTTCTGTTGCCTCGGCCTCCCGCTCGCGGCTGCTGCTGCTTCGACTTGTGCGCAACTCCGCGAAGGATCTGAAGGCCACGCACAGCTGCTGGCCCTTCCGCTGCCTGCCCCAGCAGCAGCAGCAGCAGCAGCAGCAGCGGGATGGCTGCGTCCTCGGGCCGCGCCGTGTGCAGCGCGCTGCAGTGTACAGACACCGGAATGGCCGCAGACGCATGCGCTGCTGCTGCTGCTGCTGCAGCAGCGGCCCCCCGGCAGCTGGGGAGGGGCGAAGAACCCAAAGAGGTGATAGTCATTAAAGACAATTCTTCAGAAGAAGACTCCGATTCTCTTCAAGTCTCGGACTTGCGCTTTGGCCGCAGGGCCCAGCCCATAAGATACTCCAGGGCCACGCGGTGGGCCTCTTAGTGCACAAACTTGCAAAAAATAATTAAATTAAATCCACTTTTAAACACTTGAGGGCCTCCAGGGGCCCCACACCCGCAAGTGTCCACTGGTCACCCGCAGTGGTCCACTGGTCTCGGGCTTCCGCCCGCTGCGCCCCTTGTGCAGCTGCTGCAGCTGCTGCAGCTGCTGCAGCTGCTGCAGCAGCTGCAGCAGTGCAGCTGCAGCAGGGCATCAACAGCAGCTGCTGCAGCTGCTGCAGCAATGCAGCTGCTGCAGCTGCTGCAGCTGCTGCAGCTGCAGCTGCTGCAGCAGCAGCAGGTGCTGCAGCAGCTCTTTGTTGCGTTCGTTGCTGATTGTTTGACTTAATTGATTTTGTTCTTTTGCTGCTGCAGCTACCACATGCTGCTGGAGGTGGCTCTGGAGCGGAAGAGGCTGAGGCAAGAAAAGCGCGAGCGGGAGAGCGGCGGCAGCAGCAGCACGAGCAGCAGCAGCAGCAGCAACAGCAGCAGCAGGCGGTCGAAGAAGGGCGCGCCGGCCGCGGGCAGCAGCAGCAGCCGCAGCAGCAGCAGCAGCAGCAGCAGCAGCAGCAGCAGCAGCGCATGCATGCTGCTGTTCGCGAAGGACCCCTTCGAGTCCAGCAGCGACGAGAGCGACGCGGACTGGGACCCTGCTGCGGTGTATGGACAGGCCGCGCGGCGGCGGCTGAACAGCAAACAGTCGGAGACAGAGTCGGAGTCAGAAGATTTTTCGGACAGCCAAAGTGGCTCTTCGGAGGAGAAAAGCAGCAGCAAAAAGGCAGCAGCAGCAGCAAAGAGTGGGCCTCCGGAGGCCTCCGAAGTCAGCGCAGAAGACGCGCCGGCTGCGGCCTCCCGAGACGCAGCAGCAGCAGCCGCGCAGCAGCAGCAGCAGCAGCAGCAGCAGCAGCAGCGGCGGCGGCAGCAGCAGCAGCAGCGGCACGCGCGGAGCGAGACAAAGGGGAAATGGGACGGGCCGGGAAAGGGGGGGCGCGCCGGCAGCACAGATGGAGAAGAAGCTGCTGCTGCAGCAGCAGCAACCAAGCAGCACAAGCAGCAGCAGCAGCAGCAGCAGCAGCAGCAGCAGCAGCAGCAGCGGGAACGGGGGAGAGGGGGGAAGGGGAAGCGCAGCCGCAGCAGCGAAGAGGCTGAAGCGCAAGGGCACGACAAAAGACAAACCAAAGAAGCAACTTTGGAAATGTCTTCAAATAAAAATGCATGCAGAAGCGTGGGCGGGAGGGGAGAGGGGAAGCAGCAAGAAGGCAGCAGCAGCAGCAGCAGCAGCAGCAGCAGCAGAAGCACTAGCACTGGCGACGCTCAAGAAGCCAAAAAGAAGAATTAAAAAGCCGCAATTAATAAAAGTGCACTGAGCAAATGAAATTTGAAATGCAGATGAACTCTCGTGAGGTGTACGTACACCTCACGCGTGCACACCCGCATGTGCAAATGCTCAGCACGCATGTGAATTTATTCCCCACAAAGTCCCCTTTATAAATATAAATTCAAATAATAAAAAATAAATAAATAAATATATTTAATATAACTGTCTAGATGCAAAAATACATTTGGAGATGTGCACTTGCATTGCTAATGTGTTCAACTTGCATGCACTTCAAAACCCCACATTTGCGCATGCATGCATGCGCGTACACTTGAACGCTTTGCTGCACTTCGGAAAAATAAATGAAAGGATTTGCCTTTAGCTGCTGCAGCTGCAGCAGCAGCTGCAGCAGCAGCTGCAGCAGCAGCTGTGGAGCCGCAGAAGACTTTAGTTTTTGCGTTGAAGGATTCAATTTGTGTTTTGTGTTTGCTTCTAGCGACGCAGCAGCAGCTGCTGCTGCAGCAGCAGCGCATGCACTTGCGCTGGTGCTGCATGCGCTGCTGCTGCTGCAGCAGCAGCGCATGCACTTGCGCTGCTGCTGCATGCGCTGCTGCTGCTGCAGCAGCAGTGCATGCATGTGCACTCTTCGTGTGCTTATATGTCTTTGAATTTCCCAGCTTGCTGCAGCGGCCCCAGGGCTGCTGCTGCTCCCTCCAGCTTTAATATTATTATTTAAATGATAATATTATTTAAATAATAATGTTATTTAATAATAATGTTGAACTTATTTATTTTGAAAGATTTTTTGTGCCTTTCACAACGTCAAAAGCCAGACCAATTTTTTGCGTGGAGCTCTGGCGTTGCTTTCGGGTGTATGTACACCTCCTGCCAGTGCTCTTCACCTCCAATTCGTCTTCTGTTTATCTCTAATTCATCTCCAATTTATTTCTAATTCTTTTCTAATTCATTTTTAATTCATTTGTAATTCATTCTTTATTTATCTCTATCATCTTTAGCCAGAATAGTTTGCTGCTCGCCTCTCGCTGGCCTCTCCAGCAGATCTGCTAATGTAGATAAACTTGAAGTGTTCCTAATGTATAAATGCAAATGAATATAAATAAATAAATTAAAATATAAATATAAAAATAAATATTTATTTGTATTGCATATATACTCACCTAATGCAGATCTACAATTGCAGTTTCGTAACGCGGTGTACATACACCCCGACAAGCGAAAGCTTCTAATTGAAAACTGAGACGCACTTTTTAGGGTTTAGGGTTTAGGGTTTGCCACGCGGGTTTGTAGCTGCAGTTCCTAGCGGGGTTTAGGGTTTTGTTTCTCTTTTGAAAGCCGCGAATTTGGAATCACGGAAATGCGGAATTGCGCAAAAAAGAGAAATAAACACGCGCCGCAGCAGCAGCAGCTGCTGCTGCAGCAGCAACAGCAGCAGCCGCTGCTGCAGCAGCAGCAGCGCATGCTGCTGCAGCAGCAGCGCAGGAGCTGCTCCGGAACGTATCCGGAGCCTAGGTGTACAGACACACGGGAGTCTCTGCGTGCCCATGCACAGATTTTATATTTGTTTGCACATATATATATATATATATAAATATTTGTATATATATATTATATATATATGTATATATATAATATATGTATTGTATGCATAATATATACAATATATATATTATATGCATAATATATGCACTATATATATATAATATATACATATCATATATGTAATATACACATATTATACATACAATATGTACATATTATATATATATAAATATATATATATAATATACACATATTGCATATACAGTATATGCACATTACATATACAAAATATACATATTATACATACAATACATACATATTATACATATAATATATATATATATACATATATATAATATATATTATATATATTATATATACATGTGCATATATATTGCACATAAAGAGCCTAAACAAAGGCGCGAGTCTGCGCAAGGAAGCGAACTGGGCCTTCAGACTTTTTGGCTTTTTCGGCGGAGTCCCCAACAGGCCAAAGAAGACAAATGGGCTTTGTTGTGGGGCCCCCCCCCGCCCCCATACATGTTGGGAAAAGAAACCAAAAAGTGCATTCCAGGCTCCGAGTCCCCCAGCCCGGTGCAGCCGCCTGCAGACACGCCCTGCATGCGCTGCGGTGTACAGACACCCCAGCCCTGCATGCGCTGCGGTGTACGTACACCCCAGCCCTGCATGCGCGGCGCGCATGCGCCGGCGCCAGCTGCCGAGGCTTTCTCACAAGAGGACTTTTTGCAGCAAAAATGTTCTTTCAATAAAAGAATTGGGAAATAAAAAGAAAATAAAAAAGATAAAAACAATACCCACATGCAGCTTTGTATTTGTGTATGTGCACGGGGCAGCAAGGAGTGCAGTGAAGGCGCAACAAGAATATATATATAACATGCAGTATAAAAAACAAATAAATAATAATAAATGATTGACTATAATGTGTGTAATATGGAAAACAACAAAGAAATAGTTTTGATTGACAAGAAAGAGAAAGGAGAGCCTGAACTGCACGGCTGCGCGCTGTCTGTACACCCCAGGCGCGCCAAGCGGAGAGGGTTGAACCGATTGAGACGGAACAGAACAATTTAAAACAATTTAAGTTCAAATAAAACAATAAAACTATTTACTTTTGAAAATAAAAAGTACTTAAAGTCCATTTAGCCCACCTGAATACAGCCGGCGCTCCCACATGTGGTAGCCCAGCAGCTCCTCTTCTTCTTGCAGCTGAAACTTCGCCTCTTCGACATAAGGCGCCAAATAGGGAATAAAAGGATCATAGTTTTGTTCTGCAACAAAAACAATTTACAAAAACAATTTATTTTCATTTAATTAATCAAATGAGTCCACTCACCCCTTGCTTCCCCCGGCCGTTCGCGGGGTGTACGTACACCCCAACAACGGCGCGCGCTGCAGCACTTTTCCGAAACTTCCACTTCCGCAGGTTCCCCCGCGCTTCGCCACTAATTTAAAAGATTTTCTTTTTTATTTTTGAATTAATTTACCACTAAATTAAAAGATTTTCTTTTTTATTTTTGAATTAATTTACCATTTGGAGGCAAATAAAGTCGAATGTGATTCAAATGAGTGGCTCTCATGATCCTGCGGTACCGCGCGGTGGCCAAGTCTTCGGGCAGCAGCTCCAGCGCGCGCTCAATGACCGGCTCTTTGTCGGAATAAAGGTCATCGTACATCAATCCTGACAAAATAAATCAAAACAAAATAAAATAAAATAAAATAAAATAAAAATAAAAGAAAAAAGAACAAAAAAGACAAAAAACGGTGAAAAAATCCTCCAAAAACTCCCCAAATTGCTTTTTATTTGCCCCACTTCCTCGCGGACTCCGCGGCTCAGCCGCGGCTTTCTGCGGTGTACGTACACCTCAATGCCGCGGCCAAAAGCGACACGCAACAGAGCAGCAGCGAAAGTGTGCATGCAAAGCAGCAGCAGCAGCAGCAGCAGCAAAAGTGTGCATGCGAAGGCCACAGCAAAGAACCCCAACCCCCACGCCTCTCCATCACTAGCCCCCCTAAGTCCAGCCTATGCTCTCTGCATCCTGCCGCTGCTGCTGCTGCTGCTGCTGCTGCCGCTGCTGCTGCTGCTGCTGCTGCTGCTGCTGCTGCTGCTGACCTTGTTCCCGCAAGTACTTGCCAATGGCCGCCTGGTTCCACCTGTCCAAAGGGCCTCTGAAGAAGCGGAACCAAACGGGGGCGAGGAGTTCGCTGAGGAAGGAGCGAACAGCAGAGGGCTGGGGTGCAGCAGGAGTGAAGGCCACGAGGCTGGCCATTTTGCTGCTGCTGCTGCTGCTGCTGCTGCTGCTGCTGCTGCTGCAGGGGGCCCCCGCGGCGGTGGCCGCGTACTTGGCGAAGTACTTCGCCACTTCGCGGTGAAAGGCCGCCATTATGAGTAATTCAAAAGTTGAACTTTGCTGCCGGGCCGCCAGCCCCGAAACGCTGCGCGCGCAGCAGCAGATCTTCCGCAAAAAGAGCTGAAGTTGCTTTTAAAGAAGAAATTTAAAGAAAGAATACAAAAGGCTTTTCATTTATTTACTTAATTTTCAAAAAGAAGCGCAAAACTGCAGCAGCAGCAGCTGCTGCTGCTGCAGAAGACCGCACACCCAACGGTCTGCTGCAGCCGAGCCATTGCATGCGCTGCAGCGACGGCCACTACTGCGTTTCTTTTCGTTGTTTTTAATTTAATTTTCATTTTTTATTTTATTTTTTTATTTTTATTTCTTTATTTCGCCTTTTTAAATCCAAAGAGCGGCGCTGGGCCGCCGCCGCCAGCCGCGACAGCCCACAGACGCGCAGAACCCGGTGTATGTACACCTTGCCTTCGCTTCTCTGTTGCTTCCACTTATTTTGATTTTTAGATCAATTAAACAAATTAAATTGATTAAATTAACTAAATTAATCAAATTAATTTCATTAATTTGAAAAAAAAGCAACAAGACCTCGCCAACTCGGACTTCTCCACCGAAGTCTTCTCGCGAACTCAGCTGCTGCAGCTCGGCTCGCCAGCAGCGCAAAAGCACTTCAAATGAAACAGAAAACGAATCAGCTTTTCGGCAAAATGGTGTTTTTAATCAAACAACAAACAAGGAAGCAAAATAGGCATGCAAAGGGGCCAAAAAAGGGGCCAAGGGGGCCAAAAAAGGGCCAAATGGCCCCTCAAACGGCCTTTCTGCCACTCCTTTTAGCTTATCTCGAGCTGCCCCTGTTGCTGCTAGCTTGCTGCAGCAAAGGGGCTGCGGCTGTGGGGCCCCACAGCCGCGAAGCTGCATGCGCATGCACGCGGGGGCTTCTGCCTTTTGCTTCGTTGTTTGGTTATTTAAAACAAAAAGTTTTATTCAAAAAGTATTTTAAATAACTTTAAAGAAACAAAAGTGGCCCCAAGTCCACTCACCTTGCGCTGAGGTGTACGTACAGTGTACGCGCAAGAGCGCAAAGATGCAAAAAGCAGTCTATAAACACAGATATATATATATATAAACATATATATTATATATATAATATAAATAATATATATAATATATATAACATAGATATAATATATATATTATATATATAAATTATATATATATTTATATATTGCACCATATATATATAATACACTTATAAGCCTCCCCCGTGCATTCCCCGACTGAATAAATAACAGATGCAGAATTAAATGTGGAATATAAACATTGTAAACATAATAAACATGCATGCACAGAAGCACCCTTCGGCAGTGCCCGCTGCTGCTGCTGCAGACAAGCAGCAGCAGCAGCAGCAGCAGCAGCAGCAGCAGCAGCAGCAGCAGCAAGAACGCCGCTGTTGGCCTAGTGGCCGCAGTACCTGCTGAGGGTGTCAGTGAGGGCAGCAGCAGCGCGGGAGTCGAGTTGGGCCTTGGGATTTTTTTTAGAAGAACTTTCCCCCCGTTCTCCCCCGCAGCCCTCCGCTGCTGCTGCTGCTGCTGCTGCTGCTGCTGCTGCTGGTGCTGCTGCTGCTGCTGCTGCTGCTGCTGCTTGTCTGCGGAGGCGGCGGTCCGCTGCCTCGCGGACCTCGGGGTGTACGTACAGCCGGGCCTCGGGGCGCACCACGCGGCTGGGGTGTCTCCACAGGTCCCCCCATGCTGCAGCACGAGCCCTTTTGTATCCTGCTGCATGTTGCATCCGTTTGGAAACAGCAACTCTTTGGAAAGTGTGGGGTTTGCTGCAGCAGTCCAGCAGCACGTGGCTGCTGCCGCGGAGGGGGGGCCCCACCAGCCGCGGCCAGAAGAAAGACAGGGCCTCGGGGGGGGCCCCTGCTGCTGCAGCAGCAGCAGCAGACCCGAACTTGCTGCGGGGCCCCACACCCTTCCGCACCACCAAGTAGCTGAACTTCTCCGTCTCCACACTTTTGCTGCTGCGCCCTTTGCTGTAAACTGCATGCGGCAGCCGCTGCAGCTGCTGCCCGAAGTGGCACCAGTCCCGCCCCGTGCTGCTCAGCGGGCACGGCCCCTCGTGCGGGCACGGGCTCACAAAGTAAAAGCTGCTGCTGCTGCTGCTGCTGCTGCTGCTGCTGCTGCTGCTGCTGCTGCTGCTCCCGCTGCTGCTGCTGCTGCTGCCGCTGCTGCTGCTGCTGCTGCTGCTGCCGCTGCTGCTGCTGCTGCTGCTGCTGCTGCTGCTGCTGCCGAGCTCGCTGATGAAGAGCTCGCGGGCACTGCCCACCACCCGCGCCCCAGAGACTGTCCCCCGCTCCAGCAGCAGCAGCACTCCGCCGGGCCGCAGGCGGCCCCACAGCGAGCGCAGCAAACTTTCGCGGCTGGGCTGCCCCTCCACGGAGCGCAGCAGCACGTGCGGCAGCAGCACCAGGTCGAAGCGGTCGTCCTCCTGCTGCTGCTGCTGCTGCTGCTGCTGCTGCTGCTGCTGCTGCTGCTGCTGCGGGCGGCGGCGCAGCCCCTCGTCGTAGAGGGCCATTTGCCACACCACTGGGGGCGACAAGTCGGCAGTCAAGTAGCGGCCAATGTTGGCCAAGTGTTCGGAAGGCTCCACAGCCAGCATGAACTCAAAGGGCGTTGCTGCTGCTGCTGCTGCTGCTGCTGCTGCTGCTGCTGGGGGGGGGGGCTCCTCCGCTGCTGCTGCTGCTGCTGCTGCTGCGAGGGCGGGGTCGGGGCCCTTGCCGTGCTTGCGGGGAACTGCAGCAGGGTCTGCATGCAGCAGCTGTCCGTACACCGCATGCACCGCCAAAAGACCTGCAGCAAACCCTGCATGCAGCTGCAGCACTCTGTGGGGTTTGAAGTCCGGGCAGCGGCTCTTGAGCTCCAGCAAAATGCGCAGCAGCGGGGCATAAACTGCAGCAAAGCGGTGGGCCGTCCAGGCAGCAGCAGAGAGCGGAGAGTGACCAGTGGTCACCTGGCGGTAGAGCCGGTGCCGCGCGTCTTCAGCAGCAGCAAGGGCTTCCTGGGCCTCGCGGCCCTCGCAGGGCAGCTGCTGCAGCAGCGCAGCAGCAGCAGCAGGCAGCGCCCGCAGCACTTTCGTGTCGCGGCCCTGCAGCAGCAGCTGCCTCGCGGACTGCGGCGCTCGCCAGCTTGCTGCAGCGCCGCCGTCTGCTGCTGCTGCGCGCGCCGCAGCAGCAGCCAGCTCCGCCGCAGCCGCGCCCTCCGGCTGCTGCTGCAGCTGCTGCAGCAGCTGCTGCTGCTGCTGCTGCCGCTGCTGCCGCGCTGCTGCCTCCGCCGCCACCCGCTGCACCTCCGGCAGCAGCAGCGAAGGCTGCACCCGCGGAAGCTCCACCGAAGTTCTTGCTGCTGTCTTCTGCGCCAGCAGCCGGCCTGTCTTCTCCAAGTCCTTCTTGCGCCCCACGTGCTGCAGCAGCAGCAGCAGCTTCTGCAGCACAGCAGCAGGAAGCTGCACTGTCTTCAGCGTGCACAGAGTCAGCGAATCCAGAGCAGCAAGCCGCTGGATGTCTGACCGCGGAGAGTCCCCAATCCGGTCAAACAAGTACCCGCGGTGCACGTTGTCTTCGTGCTTCCTGCTGCTGCTGCTGCTGCTGCTTCTGCTGCTGCGGCTTCTGCCGCTGCTGCTGCTGCACGGGAGCGGACAGGACTTGCAGCCAGAGGTCTTGGCGCAGGCCCTGCCGGGAGGGCGCGGTGTGTCGGCGGTGCCGCTCGCTGTGTTGCTGCTGCCCTCGCTGCTGCTGTTGCTGCTGCTGCTGCTGCTGCTGCTGCTGGAAGCAAATGCGCGGGAGCGGAAGTGGTGCAGGGGACTGAGGGAAACACAGGAAGATTGGTAGGAAGGCTGGCAGGCAAGGCGAAGGCGGCCCTGCCTACTCGCAGCCGCTGCTGCTGCAGCTGCTGCTGCTGTTTCAGCTGCTGCAGCAGCAGCAGCAGCTGCTGCTGCTGCATCAGCCCACGAAGCACAAAGCTGCGAGGTTGAGGGGCTTCTGCGTCGATAAGCTGCAGTCAGGAAAGACCGCCGTGGGTAGACTGGGGGTCTCACGAAGATGCCGCGAACAGCAGCCATCGAGGGCCCGCAGCCCAAATTGACTTCCATGAGTCAATAAATTCAAACTATTCATAAATTCAGAAAAGGCAAACAACAAAAAGAGTACTTGAATTGAATTCCGAGACTTTCGTCCACCAAGGTGGCGCCTCGTCGCGGATTGGTTGAGGTGTCTGTACACCTCAGGCCGATTTTCGCATCACTTTTATTTTTTTGGTTTTCCGTCGATTTCAGCCGCCGCTGCGGAAAGCGGCCCAAAACTGCTGCGATCTCACCTCTGTTTCCGCCTAAGCCTCCATAAATGTGAAATAAATTGAATTATTTCAAATATATTTAAATCAATTTTCCCGCGCTTTCCGCATGAGGCGAACATGAACGGGGGGCCCCCAGCACTGGCTGAGGGGCTGTGCCGGGGCCTCCTCGGGCGCGATCTCGCTTTTTTTTGCGCAGTTAATGCAGCAAATAGTTTAGTTTGAATATATAAATGGTATTTAGCCACTAATACATTTGAATAAGTCGAAGATCGTCGATGAGCGTGGGCAGAAACGCGCTGCCGACTGCAAGGCCTGGCTGGCGCACCGGGGGGCCTTCTCCGGAGTTTTCCGCCGCTCCAAGTCGTCCCATTTAATTCCTTTTTCCTTTTTAGAAGACAAAAGAATTAATTTGCTTTTTAGAATTCCGTTTAAAGGCAGTGGAGGCCTTTTTGGGGGCGAAGGCGCTGCGTGGCGGCTGCAGCCTGAACGAGTTTCTCCGAGCAGCTGCAGCAGATCCGGCGAAGCCGCAGAGGCAGCGTCGATGTTAATCTGTTTTGCACTTCCCGCGCGCTGGCGAGCAGCTTGAAGAGCCGTTGCTGCTGCTGCTGGCGCCGCTGCCTCCCTGCTGCTGCTGCTGCTGCTGCTGCTGCTGCTGCTGGGGGCGCAGAATGGCCGCGGGGGGGCCCCCGGGTGCTTCTTTGTTCAGCACCGGCGAAGCGCTGGTGGCGGGGATCACCGGCCTGACGGACAGCCTCAACCGCATGCAGCAGCTTTGCTTCTCGCGCTGCTGCTGCCGCGTGGGGCCCCAGGGAGAAGTGCTGCTGCGGGGGCCCCTCGAGCCCCACTTGGAGGTCTGGGAGAAGGCCTGTGTGGACCGCTGCATAAGCAAGCACATGCAGACTCACCAGCTGGTGGGTGCGGAGTTGGCAGCTGCGCATTCTGCAGCAGCAGCAGCAGCAGCAGCAGCAGCAGCGCCAGCAGCAGCAGCAGGGGCCGCTGCGGCCCACCAGCCCTTCTCCTTCGCCTTAATGTGAGCCCCGCGCCCCAGCCCTGCTGCGCAGTGTCTGTACACCTCACAATGCTGCTGCCCCGTCTGCTGGGCCGCGCCTCCTGCGGTGTACGTACACCTCAGCAGTGCGCAGGCCTGCAGCAGCAGCAGCAGGGGCGGCCGCTGCAGCAGCAGCTGCAGCAGCAGAACCAGCGGCTGCAGCAGCGCCAGCGGCCGCAGCAGCAGCAGCCGCTGCAGCAGCGCCAGCTGCTGCTGCAGCCGCAGCAGCCGCTGCAGCAGCGCCAGCGGCTGCTGCAGCCGCAGCAGCCGCTGCAGCAGCTGCTGCTGCAGCCGCAGCAGCCGCTGCAGCAGCCGCTGCTGCTGCCTCCGGGCCCGCGGTGTACGTACACCGCGGGCCCCACAAGAGAGGCGCGGAGGCAGCGGCGGCCGCCGCTGGCGGCGGAGATTTGCTGCTCGCAGCTGCCGCGGCTGCAGCGGGTGCAGCAAATGGGCCCCGAAGAGCTGCTGCAGTGCATGCAGCACTGCAGCAGCAAACAGCTGCTGCTGCGGCGGCTGTGGGAAGGGTTTATGTACCGGTGGTGCGTGCTGCGGGGCGCGGTGTCTGTACACCAGCTGGTGCAGGTGGTGCGGCTGTTTGCTGCAGCACGAAAAAGAGAATTCAGTTTTATTAATTTCATTCTCGAAGCAATTCGCATGCAGCAGCAGCAGCTGAGTCTCAGCGACGCAGTGCTGCTGCTTGCTGCGCTGCAGCGGCTGCAGCTCCGCGACCCGCTGCTGCTGCAGTCCCTGCTGCCGCTTTGCTGCTGCCGCATAGCAGCAACAACAACCCCACCGCTTTTGGCGCTGCTGGCGCACACTGCAGCAAAGGACGCCTCCGCGCCGCTGCTGCTGCAGCAGCAGCTGCTGCAGCAGATCTACGTCTCCCTGGCCCCCCGGCTGCAGCAGCAGCAGCAGCAGCAAACCCTCGCGCTGCTCCTTGCTGCCTACGCCCGCTTTGCATGCGCCAGGGCCGGCGGAGGGCCTTTTCTCCGCTTTGCTGCTGCGCCGCTGAGGTGTACAGACACCGCAGCAGCGGGAGTCGATCCCGAAACTGAAAACCCCACACTTCCTTTTTTCTCCTTTTTGGAAATGCTGCTGCAGCGAATCAGCAGACACAAATGCATGCAGCAAATGAAGACAAAGGACTGCGTCCACCTCTCTGCTGCAGCCGTCCACCTCCACGCAGCAACAGCAGCAGCAGCAGCAGCAGCAGCAGCAGCAGCAGCAGCAGCGCCAACGCAGCAGCAGCAGCTGCCCCTCGAGCCATTCGTGTCTTCTTTGCTGCGGAGAGTGATGGACTTGCGTTTTGAATTTGCGCCCAAAGATCTCTCGCTGCTGCTGCCCGCGCTGCTGCACCTGCCCGGGGCCCCCCCGCTGCAGCAGCAGCAGCAGCAGCAGCAGCAGCAGCAGCAGCAGCAGCAGCAGCAGCAGCAGGACCCGCTGGTGGCGAGGGTGGTGGGGGCCGTGCTGGATGAGATCAGGGCGAGGGCGGGAGAGTTCACTGTAGAGACAGCAGCAGCAACTCTGCAGCACGTAGCAGCAATGAAGAATGTGGGTTTATAACTGCAGCAGCAAATTAATTCTCAGTTTAATTTAATTAATTAAATTAATTAATTAATTTAATTAATTAATTAATTAATTAAATTAATTAATTAATTTAAAATAAATCACAATTAAGGAAATAAATCGAAGTTGAATCTGTGCAGCAGCAAACAAACGCAAATAAACGCTTCAAGAAGATTGCACACCCGCTACTGCTGCTGCTGCTGCTGCTGCTGCTGCTGCTGCTGCTGCTGCTGCTGCTGCTTGTGCTGCAGCCCGCCCCACTGACAGAAGCAGCTTTGCTGGTCCGTCTGTCTGTCTCGATTCCGACAGCTGCTAATGAGCGAGCTGGAGTGTCTAGACACCTCCCGCTGCTGCAGCAAATAGTGCAGCGCGTGGCGCTGCCCTCATCTCTCTCTCTGCAGCTGTTCCTGCCGGCGCTGCTGCCGCTGCAGCGCAGCAGCAGCAGCAGCAGCAGCAGCAGCAGCTGGGGGGAAGAAGATGCAGTGGAAGCTGACTCGCAGTGGAAGCCCCCCCGCGTTGGCGCAGAGGCGGCAGAGCTGGCAGACACACTTCAGCAGCAGCAGCAGCAGCTGCTGCAGCAGCAGCAGCAGCAGCAGCAGCAAGAGCAGGAGGAAGAGGACGAGCTTGCTTTAGACGACAATGATGAGGAAGCCGCAGCAGAAGATGCCTCAGCAGAGACAGAAGGATCAGCAGCAGCAGCAGCAGCAGCAGCAGCAAGAGCAGCAGCAATAGCTGCTGCTAATGCGAACAGAGCTGCCTTTCGCCTTCCTGCTGCTGTTGCAGTTGGAAAAGCTTTTTCAACAGTTCTGCGCGTGAAGGGGCTATCCACACAGGTAAGGCTTAGGGTTTAGGGTTTAGGGTTTAGGGTTTAGGGTTTAGGGTTTGGGGTTTAGGGTTTAGAAGAGGGAGTCGCCTTCGCGCCAAGGCAGGAGCCACTGCAGCAAAGAAAAGACATAAAAACTAAAAAGACAAAAAGTGTTAACAGCAGCAGCAGCTGCTGCAAAGATATTGAGCCTAGACGACAGCAGCAAAATGAAAGAGGACAAGGGCTGGCAGCAGCAGCAGCAGCAGCAGCAGCAGCAGCAGCACCTTGATAGTCAACTGTAGACTCGGGGCCTCAGCTAGCTGCATGGCTAGCTGGCAAGGAAGCGGGCCTTGTGCGCTTGCTGCTGCTGCTGCCGCTACTATTGCTACTTCTGCTGCTGCTGCTACTGCTGCTGCTACTGTTGCTGCTACTGTTGCTGCTTCTGCAACTGCTGCTGCTGCTGCTGCGCGTCTGCGGGCGGCGAGAGAGTTCTGCTGCTGCTGCTGCTGATACTGCTGCTGCTGCTGCTGCTGCGCGTCTGCAGGCGGCGAGAGAGTTCTGCTGCTGCTGCTGACACTGCTGCTGCTGCTGCTGCTGCGCGTGTGCGGGCGGCGCGAGAGTTCTGCTGCTGCTGATGCTGATACTGCTGCTGCTGCTGCTGCTGCTGCGCGTGTGCAGGCGGCGCGAGAGTTCTGCTGCTGCTGCTGCTGATACTGCTGCTGCTGCTGCTGCTGCTGCTGCTGCGCGTGTGCAGGCGGCGCGAGAGTTCTGCTGCTGCCTGGCGAATCTGCAGCTGCGGTGTACGCGGTGGCACTTCTCGCTGCTTCGGCTGTCTGGACAGCTGGCGCGCAGCTGCAGCGCAGCAGCAGCAACAGATTTATCTCTCATAACTTTTTATTTGGCATTTTTGCAAATGCGAAACACTGCAGACCAACTAGCCCTTTTTCCCCTCCTGGCCTCCAGGCAACACTGGCACTCGGTACGCTGCTGCTGCTGCTGCTGCTGCTGCTGCTGCTGCTGCTGCTGCTGCTGCTGCTGCTGCTGCTGCTGCTGCTGCTGCTGC